>NW_007731824.1:35167-50341 GCF_000696425.1 Galeopterus variegatus
CGCACTGCTACAGTGCGCTGCTTGGGAAGTGCGGCAGTGCTCCCGCCGAGGGTTCGGATCCCACATACAGACCGGCCGCTCACTGGCTGAGCGAGGGGCGGGAGCAACACCGGTATGGGCGCGACACTGAGGGTTGCGATCCGTTGCCGGTCATGAAAAAAGACAAAAAGGAAAAAAAAAAAAAAGAAACTTCCAGGTTATTATACAAAGTGAATGTATTATTTTTTACTGTTACCAGCAGTATATGGTAGTTCTGCTAATTCCATATCCTTGCAAACATGTAGAATGAGCAGGGTTTTTTTTTTTTTTTTCAATTTTAGCCATTTTAATAGGTTTGTGGTGAAACCTCATTGGACTTTTAAATTGCATTTATCTAATGTCTAATAATGCAGAGCTTCTTTTTATGAGATTAATTTCAATTCATGTATCCTCTTTGGAGAAGAGTCTGTTTAAATTTTTTTAATTGAGGGTTTTTTATTATTGATTGTGTATATTATATATATATACATACAAATGCATACATATATGTGTATCTCTTTTTCAGATATATTTTGTAAATATTTTCTCCAAATCTGTGCCTTATATTTTAATTTTCTTACAAGTTCTTTGAAAAACAGAAATTTTTAATTTTTTGGCATGACATCTAAAAAAAATGTTTAATCTGTGCACCTTGTGACCCAGTCAAGTTGATACATAAAATCAACCATCAAACCAGGTCACAAAGGTTTATTTTATTTATTTATTTATTTATTTTCTTTTAAAAGTTTTCTTCTAAATATTTTAAATATTTAAGTTTTCCATTTAGGCTGATTTCCTATTATGAAGCAATTTTTGCATAAGTTGTGAGATATGAATTGAAGTTCATATTTTGTTGTATAAATAATCAGTTGTTCCAGCATCACTTTTTGCAAATACTATTCTCTCTCTGGTGAGTTGCCTTTATTCGTAAGTAAACATCACTTGTTCATATATGATTGAGTCGATTTCTGGACTCTCTGTTCTTATCTAATGATTATTTGTCAATATTTACACAAGTACTACATTTTCTTTATTACGATAGCTTTACAATAGATCTTGAAATATAGGGTTAACCCTCTACTTTGCTTTGCTTTTGAAAGTTGTTGTGTTCCTTCTATTTTCACTAACTTTTGGAATGAGTTTGTCAGTTGCTCCAAAGAGTCTGATGGAATTTTGATTGAGATTATCTTGAATTTATAGATCAATTGGAAGACAATTGATATCTTAGTAATACTGGGCTTCTGACCCATGAACTTGGTGCTGCTCTCCATTTAGTTTTGCCTTCTTTAGTTTTTATTAGCAGTATTTTGTAATTTTCAATATACAGTTCTTTCACATCCTCTGTCAGATTTTTTTCCTGCCTTGAAGATATGAAGTTTATTTTATATTACTTTGAGATATATCAAGGAAATATAATGAATTATAGCAAAGAGAAAACTTGGGAAGAAACACCTGTGTTAGTTAATATTCACTCTTACAAATCATAGTGAGCATGTACATTAGAAAATAAACTAGCAAATTAAATAATATTGATCATTTGTTATTTTATTTTCATATATGAGTTTGTGTTCAGATGCTTATGTTGATACATAACATTCTTATGTAATATTCTTAAAAAACATATTTATAATTATATTCATTTACAATTGTTTTTCTTCTTTTGTTATATTTATAATTATCTAGAGTTCCTTTAACTCATAAACCCCTACTGTTTAATATTTTATTATTAACAGAGTCACCCCTATAATATCTATTTTACAGAGCAATAGCGTTAAAGTTTCTCAGCCATCATATATAATTTCTTTATTTATACTTTTTTTTTACTTAGTTAAGGTACTATAAGTTATTAAAGTGATGTTTTTCTTGCTTGCAATTACTTTTTTAAAAAAGTGTCTTACCAGTTTCATTATTTTCACATGTGGCAGGTAAAAAAATATATATATCTTTATAAAGGAATAGAGAAAATGACTATAAAACCACTAGCATATAACTCTGGAAGACTGCATGGTAATAAGCCAATTTTTGTGGAAATGAACTCATTAATGCTAAATTTTTGCTGACTTCCAACTGATCTGAAAACTGCTTTACAAAATTCAAAAGGCACTTCATGAATTGTAGAAGAGGTGAGGAGAAAGGGAATGAACCAACCATAACCAAGCATATTTCACTCATTTGGCTTCCAACAAACTTTACTATAATCTATAGCTGAGAGCTGGGGGAAAAAATGAATAAAAGTGATAAGGGTGACAGAATGGTTCCATCAGAATGACACCAAAAGCTTCTTGTTGAGCAGTGCAAAGCAGTTTAGACACAGAGCGCAGCTGGGCTCTGATTGTTTACTGGATTTTATTGTACGTTTCCTTGCACTTGCAAATTTTCACATTTCTCATAAAAATGTCAACTTGCCATAAGTGTGTTTTAGACAGTGGAGGGGACAAATTAAGAAATACAATGGAATTTGAAAAAGATAAATATACAACAGATATAAGGCTAAAAGAAATAAATAGATTTCTCATGTTTTATTAGAGTACTTATCTAAAAGGCAACTTTAAAATACTTAATAAAAGTGATAACCGTCTTTATAAACATCCATTGTTGTATAAGCAGAAAAAGAACTCATTTAAATAAAGATAAGTAATTAATGAGGCTGATTTCCTACCACAGTGATTATTTTTTAATAAAAGCCCTGAACCATATAGGGCTATTAGTTACAATGGCCATGAACCTATATGGTTCATTTTAAAGCACATGTTAAAAGACAGGGATCTCAAATATGATATTTTCAAAATTGTAATAATCCAAACAATCAAAGACTTGATTTTTCCTTTTCCAACACTGGCGATGGCAAATCATTCATCTGCCACAACTGTTCACAACCTATTTCTACAATGGAGTGCATATAGACAAGCCTAACTGCAACCTTTTATTTGTGTCCAACATATAGCTGGTTTAAAGCTGAGAGAAGCAAACTGCCACCCAGACAGAAGATATTCTGAGTTAAGAGAGCAATATTGTTTCTATTTGTTGTTCACGTTGTACATAACTCTAAATTCTATACTACAGTTAAAAAATAAGAAGGCAAAGATACAAAGCAATTATTTAAGCAAAAAGAAATGTCAAATTTCAAGTAATAAATTGTGTTTATAAGACAGCTGTTACACAACAGAAGAACCATTACAATTAAGCTCAAAACCTCCAAAAAACTATTAAAATTTTTGGAGGAGCCAAACATGGGCCAGAACATTTCTGGGCACTAAGTCGCCCTGCTCAAATTTGTTGAAACAGGTATGCTTATGTTTTCCACGATGTACAAATAAAGTGTAAAATACCTAACAGATAGAACTGGAAACAGAAATGAGATAAAGTCACTCATGTAAACTTACTAAAAGCTAATTAATAGAAAATATTTCATATTTTTAAAAATTATTTTTAGTCTCAGTCTATTTGAATGTTAGTTTAATCCTTTTAGGTTTATCAGTATCTTATATCATAAAAGAAAAGTTTATTTGATGAATATTATTTAATTGTATCTACCATGTACAATTCAACTGGGTAGGCATTCAAGGGAGTGAAAAATAAACAACAAATTTACTATATTTTGGTGCTACAGTGTAATTATTGAGAGTATACTATATTTATCACAAAAAAAATGAGGATACTTCTAAAAGTTCATGGAAAATAGAATTAAATATTACAACATTTCCATGATCTTTTTGAAGACTACTTATATAGTAAGTGCTATAGAAGCAACTATTAATAATTAAAATTCAAATTATTATAAAGTTCCAGAGTACATGAAGAAGGAATTATTTTTAGTGGTGGCACAGGTGGTTTTAATGGAGGAGATGACATATCAACTGATCACTTATATCTTCAGGACTTCAAAATAAAAGTGATGATAATAGCAATTGGTCAAACAAATGCAATAATATGGGAAATATATTATGTTTTCAGAAAATGGTAATTCAAATTATGATTTTTGAAAGGAACTTTTAAGGGATTATTGGAAAGACTGGGATAAGACTTTGAGTAATTTGTATGTCTTGTATGAATTCATATGCAACAGACTTTAAACTTTATCTTATTATTATTGGGGATTGACCTGAACAAATGTGATTTTTAGGATATTCATTTCCTCCTATATCTATTCATCCATACCTCAAAAAGACATTCTGATACCTATAGTAAAACTTGCCAAAAATAAAACTTGCCAAAAATACACTTATTCCCAGGTAATTGAATGAAATATACTGTAGAGATGTTATCAGGACACATGCCTAGCTATTCCCTTCTTCAATATTATTTCTTAATTGCTGATCCGCCACACTCAACTAGAGTTATGGATTCTCAATCCTACATTAAAAAAAAAAAATCATATGAGGTAAACTCTTACTTGTTTGACGATTACTAAACTGGACCATTTTCATAAAGTTATTCTATCCTCTCAAGCTGCCACATTTTGTTTATTTATTTATGGATGTCTTGGGTCCCTTTATGACTATAATGAATAATGCTGCCATGGGTCTTCTTGTGTGCTTGTGTATTTGTGTGTGTGCACATATTTTTTCTATCTTTTAAAAAATTATTATTTTTATTAGCGTATTTATTATTACAAATCATGATTTTTCTTTATGCCCTTTAACACTCCCCAAACCCCTTCCCTCCCTCCTTCCTTCCCATCTCTAGTAACCTTAGGTTTGTTCTCTCCTTCTGAAAGGTCAACAAGTTGCGATCTTACTCTTTCTTTCTTTCTTTCTTTCTTTCTTTCTTTCTTTCTTTCTTTCTTTCTTTCTTTCTTTCTTTCTTTCTTTCTTTCTTTCTTCCTTCCTTCCTTCCTTCCTTCCTTCCTTCCTTCCTTCCTTCCTTCCTTCCTTCCTTCCTTCCTTCCTTCATTCCTTCCTTCATTCCTTCTTTATTTCTTTCCTTTTTTCTTTCTTTCTTTCCATTCTTTCTTTCTTAGCACCCAGTTATGAGAACATGTGCTATTTCTCTTTCTTGTCTGGCTTATTTCACTTAACCTAATTTTCTCCAGACTTGTCCATATTGCTGCAAATGGCAGAATTTCATTCTTTTTTATGGCTGAGTAGTATTTCATTTTTTATATATAACACAACTTCCTTATCCAGTCATCAGTAGAAGGACACTTAGATTGGTTCCATACTTTGGCTATTGTAAATAGAGCTGCAGTGAACATGGGAGTGCAGGTATCCCTCTGACATGAAGATTTCCATTCCTTTGTATATATACCCAGTAGTGGGATTGCTGGATCATATAGTAGTTCTATCTGTAGTTTCAGGAATCTTCATACTGTTTTCCATAGTGGATGTGCTAATTTAGAGTTCCACCAACATTGTAGAAGAGTACCCTGTTCCCCACATCCTCACCAGCATTTGTTGTTCTAGGTTTTTTGAATAATGACCAGTCAAACTGGAGTGAGACGATATCTCAATGTGGATTTGAGAGAAATGAAAATCATTTTTTTTTAATCTTGAGAATATAACAGGTAGCAGAATTGATGGGTCATATGTTATCTCTATGTGTATCCCCATGAGTTAATGCTGAAACTTTTTCCAAAGTGACTGCACCATTTTGCATTTTCACTAGTAATTTATGACAATTTTAGTTTGTCCATAGACCCCCAATGCTTTTTTTTTTTTTTAATCTTTTTTTTTTGTGTGTGTGTGTCTTTTTTTTCTGTGTCCGGCAACGGATCGCAACCCTCAGTGTCGCCCCCGTACCGGACCGGGACTGGCAACAGGATCGCAGCCCTCGGTGTTGCTCCCGCGCCTCGCTCAGCCAGTGAGCGGGAACCGGTCTGTATGTGGGATCCGAACCCTCAGCGGGAGCCCCGCCGCACTTCCCAAGTGGCGCACTATAGCAGTGCGCCACCGGGCCAGCCCATTTTTTTATCATTTTGATTATTACAAACTAGTGGGTTTAAAGTTCATCTTATTGTGGTTTTGATATGCAATTTCCTAATGACAAATTATGTTTACTCTCTTTACGTGTGCTTATTGGACATTTGTATATCTTCTTTGGAAAAATGTCTATTTAAATACTCAGTTAAATTGTGCTATTTGTCTCTTACCATTGACTTTTAAGAGTTTAATATATTCACATACATGTTCCTTGAATTCAAGATTGGCAAATATACTTCCTGTGTTCTGGGTTGTCTTTTTGCTTCCTTGATGGTATATTTTAAAATGAAATATCATTAATTTTGATGAATACTTTTTTTATATTTGTATTTTTTTGCTTGTATAATGCATTATTATTTATTGTATGTGTTTTGATATTATGTCTAAAAACCATTGCCTAATTCAAGGTCAATAAAATTTATACCTATTTTTTTTTTCCAATATCTTTGTAGTTTTAACTCTTACATTTATGTATTTGATCTACTTTCTGTCAATTTTTGAATATGGTGCAAAGTAACATTCCAAGTTATTCATTTGTGTCGGGCCTTAAAAACTAAGGCCACCTTTTTTTTTTGTGATGGGTAAGGGGATCGCAACCCTTGGCTTGGTGTTGCCCGCACCATGCTCAGCCAGTGAGCGCACCGGCCATCCCTATATAGGATCCAAACCCGCGGCGGGAGCACTACTGCGCTCCCAGCGCCGCACTCTCCTGAGTGCGCCACTGGGCCGGCCCGAAACTAATGCCACCTTAAGTGCCATTACAAATGGTGCCTTTATGGGCCCACAAGGGCATATTAACGTGGCAGCCTAAGACGGCACCAGGAGGAAGTAGGGTGGGAGTGTCTGTGGGAACCTTGGCTTAGCCCTTACTCGCCAAATACACACTTCTGTGCTCGTGAACACTGCGTGGTTGTAATAGCTAGGCATTGAGACAGGATGCATGCCCTTGATCTTTAAGTTGATAGGATTATGTTAAAACCTCCCCTCCCCATCTGCCTATAAAAGCAAGTGTTTGTGTGATAATAAACAGAACTGCTCGACAGAACCCCCGCTGCGTCTGAGTGTCCTTTAACTGGGCTGGTTGGGACCGGCGACTGTACTCACCTCTCTTCACGGCTCTCTTCCCCCATCTCCTTCCAAAGGAGACTGGAGGGAAAGAGGAATCCAGGTCATTCGCTCGCCCACCAAAAGGAACGAGGCTAGGGCTGTTCGGGTCAGCCGGCAGCGGAACCGACACATTTGTATTTGGATTTCTACTTGTTCAAGCACCATTTGCTGAAAAGATTCTTCTTTCCTCCATTAAATTTTCTTGGCTCCACTGTTGAAAAACAATTAGTCATTAACATAAGGGTTATTTCTAGTCTCTGAATTCTGTTTCATTAATGTATATATCTACGATATGCTAATAACACAATGTCTTAATTACAGTAGCTGTGTAGTGAGTTTTTTGAAATCAAGAAGCATGAGTCCTCCAAATTTGTTATTTTTCAAAATTTTTGGCTATTTGGGTTTCTTGCATTTTCATATGAATTTTTGAATCAGTTTATCAATTTGTACAATAAAAAGAGCTGGGATTTTGATAGGGCTAGTGCTGATCTATAAATCAGTTTAAGACGTATCACAGTGACATGGGATGCCTTTCCATGTATTGATCACTTTCCACAACGTTTTGTAGTTTTCAGTGTATAAGTTTTGTACTTCCTTTGTAAAACAGATTTCTAAGTATTTTGTTCTTTTTGATAAAATGGAAACCTTTCTCAATTTTATCTTCTTGTTGCCCATTGCTATTGTATAAAAAATAAAATTTATTTTTATATGTTGACCCTGAATACTGTAATCAGGCAGAACTCATTTATCAGTTCTAATACCTTTTGGTGTATCGTTTATGATTTTCTGCACACAAGATCATGTCATATGCAAATAGATATGGTTTTACTACTTCAATTTGGATTCCTTTTATTTATTTTTCTTGCCTAATTGCCTTGGCTAGAACCTTCAGTACTATACTGAATAGAAGTGATGAACTTGTGGAGGTTTCTGTTAGGAAAAATGTAATTTGGAGCTTTATTGACTTTTCCTCAGGCTTTGGTTTTGTAGTCAGTCAGTCACAGTAAGCTGAAGGAGCAGAGTTGGACAGAGGCCTCTGGATACAGATACTTACAAAAGAGTTTAATATTTACAGGAGAATGGGGGTAGGTGGAAACTTTTTTTGATGAATCAGATAGCAATCTCAATTTGGGAATTCTATATCATCTCCTACTTTTGTTAAGTGAAAGTCAACTGAAGGGCTGTACATGAAAAATATTTGAGTCAAGGTCATGGTGTATAGTGTTGCCTTTGTTTTTGTTATTACTATATCCCAATATTTAACTGTCTTATGCAGAAGAGAATATGTGGCCAGCATTATTCCAACCCCTTGAGAACTGAGTTTAATGAATTTTAGCTGGAAGTTAGTTTCAGTAGAGACATAACTTTCTTTTTCCTAAGTAGCCAATTTGATCTTATTATCATCATGAGTTATTTAACTGATTGTACCATCTTTTTTGAATTAACCATGAAGTTGGTTTGAGATAATCCATAGCCATCCATTGGTAATGGAGTTGGTAAAGAATTTTGACTAAAACATGCACTTTTTGCTCCCTGCTGGCTTTACATGCTCTTTCTCGTTGCTATTTTCTCTTCATGCCATTGATTTTTCAAATTGTTCTTCCAATGTCTCTTTTTGTAGTGTATCTGTTTAAGTCACTTTTGATCCTTTTTGAAACAAATTAAGACATCTATAAAATAAACAAAAGAAAAAAAAACCTCAAAAATTCAAAGTATAAGTTAAAAATCTTGAGAGAAACATAAGGGAATTTCTAACTCAAAATGATAGACACTTGACAAAAGTGTAGGAAATTATTTCCCTATCTTTTTATGTTTGTTTTTTCCCTCCCAGTAATTAGTCTGTCAGTAAGCATTGCCGAGGATTTTGCTTGGGTTCAAATCCTGTGTTGGATATTTACACTGGCAGATGCACTGCTATTATCAACGTGTCCAGTGGCAAAATATCCATGTTATGTTGTGTGTGTATATTTTAGTAATTAATTGGATATGCAATTGAATTTGGTGAAAAAATTTAAATCCTCCATACTTGGGAAAGTAATCTATTTTCAAAGTTGTATTTAGGAAGGTGATGGGGACCTGAGAGTCAGTGAATCAAGTCAAATAGCAAAAGAAGCTGAAAATAACGGAAAGAGCAGCAGAAGGAAAAATGATTTTCCCTCAGCACAACCATTTAAATAAATTGAATATGCTATCAGAAAGGCAGTGTGCTATTTTCAGGAGTTAGAAATTGTCAGAACAGCCTCTTCTAGATTTGCTTCAAGCTGCTGGCAGTCTCATTCTGTTCACCCATTAGGCTGAGGATGAAAAAGCAAGCCAGGTGGCTTATGCATGAATTCAAAACAAAGTTGTTTTATCCAAATGTGAGAATGGACAAGAAAATAGTTCTGTGATCTGCAAATGAGAATGGGACTTCTTTCAAAAATGATTTCCCACGTTGAAAAAAATCTTAAAATACAGAAAAAATTGTAGTGACAGGCAGCAAAACTTGCTTATTTTGTCAGGAGAAGAACCTACCTGGGTACATTGCCTTTTCAAGTTTTTAAAGGCTGACACACAGATTATTAAAAAAAATAAAAAATAAAAAAAAGTCAATAAGTAACATTTGAAATGCTTGGTGACAAATGAATGTTTAATTAGTCCTTATGTGTGTCATTTAAAGTCAAAAGGACAATTACCTCAAAACAAATTTTCCACTACCAATATCCAAAATCTTAAAAAGGGTAAAATGTGGAATTTTGAGTGCAACTATGCACACTATTAATTAAAATATATATGTATATGTATATATATATCTAAAAAATCTTGAAGTTCGGGGCCGGCCCGGTGGCGCACTGCTACAGTGTGCAGCTTGGGAAGCACGGCGGCACTCCCACCGAGGGTTCGGATCCCACATACAGACCGGCCACTCACTGGCTGAGCGAGGTGCGGGAGCAACACCGAGGGTTGCGATCCCGTGGCCGGTCCTGGTCTGGTGCGGGCGCAACACTGAGGGTTGCGATCCGTTGCCGGTCACGAAAAAAGACAAAAAAGGAAAAAAAAAAAAAATCTTGAAGTTATTTATTTCCTTCTTAATATTACCCACTCAAAAATGTTAACTACCCAGATTTTAAAAGACATCGTAATTGAGAACACATCTGATTTAAAAGCTCATGTTTGCAGCATTGACAAAATTGAATTTTTATGTCTTACTTAATTCTAACAAAATCCTTGGTTTTAAAAGGCAGAGAAAAAAAATTATCAACAAAACCGTCGTTCTGATTCCTGACTCATCAAACTAAAATGAGTAGCTCCTACAGACGCTCTTCTCAGCTCCGCCACTGCTGCCTTCCTTATACATGGAGCAGTTAAGCTTTCCAGACAGAAATGATTATTGCTTGCCCTGCAGGAGGTGTGAGGAGCACATAATAATGTGTGGACGTTTGTAAAGGAGGAACAAAAAGTATGCTAAGCAAGAAGAAGAAAAAAACCAGAAAAGAAGGGAAATAATTTATTCTTCTCCCAACTTTAGGCTTGCAAATATGATGATCCATGGGCATTTGGCAGTAAGACTGGTAATTGAAGCATCCTGATTGAAAGAGAGGAAAAATATCACTGTACCTATTTCATAGTATTAAAATATTTATTTCAAATGTGCGGAAATAAGTTAAATGACTAAGCAGTCATTAAAAAAAAAATGAACACTAGCTTAAGGTCAGATGCTTTAGTACTTTTTGTTGTTAAAAGGTTAAATAAGTCATGGATGTGAATCTGGTTCCAGGACTGCCTTGCACAAGACATACTAAAAAATGTTTTCTGTAGCTGTCTGACTTTTTATCTGTCTACTTGTCTGTCCTTTGTCAAAATAAATGCACATTAAATTCCTAACATTGAACTGTTGAGAGTATTTTTCTCTATTATTATGCCATATTATAGAAAGATTTGCCCATGTTATTTTACACCAACTCATTGGGGGAACTCCTATATATTTGACTGCTGTTTCAATGCTATAAAAATGACTTGAAACTTTCTGATGAGGTTGGAAACTGCTTACAGTCCAGAACCCCTGGGTTTGTCACTTAAATATTCTCCTTTGAGCTATTACCAAATAGAGCACAGCTAGGAATTGGAATTCTGTCATCATAGCTGGTAGGAATCCCAGTTCTTAGTTCTTTTCCAAATATTGGAGAATTATCTCCTTGTAGTAACTTGCCCCCAAATCCTCTGCTTCTCTTCAGTATGTCTAGAACAATTTTCATTATCCCTTCAGTGAATTGGACATTCACAAACATAAAAAAATATATATTTGGTTGACTTAAGCTTTTCCAAACTCTCAGGGACAAAGAATTACAAATCCCAGCTATATATTTAAAATGAGGAAGAGAAAACTATGGGGAGGCCAACAATAAATTAATATTTTGTGTAGGGAGCCTACCACAAGTATATTACTATTTGGAAATAAGCTTTTAAATTAGAGCCCCAATTGCCAAATTTTGTGTTCGAAGTTTTCTGGCATTGTTAAGCTCTAAGAAAATGTGAAGTTCCTTAAATTCTACCCATTTTACTATGTTATGATCTTAACTTTGGGATTTCATGAGAACAGGGAACTTTAGCGATTGAAAAATATGACTGAGAGACCATAGGCTACAGTGGGGTTTCTAACTTGTATGCATTGCTTTGTACTTCACACTTTACTGCTTTAAATAGAAACACGTTCACACATCACACCCACAAGGTCACAATGCACAGCTATTATATATTATATTACAAAGCCATCTCACTATACTAATTCATGATTAACAACTATGCATTCCATAGCAAAATCGTTCTGAAGTATTTTATCTGCTTGATGAAGCATTTTTGTGCTGATTCCTGGGATCAAAACTCTCCCGACTACTTCTTAGTGATGTGTGCGTGTGTTGGAAACACCTCAAGAAGAAAGGAAATTGGCTCCTTTCTGAACTTGATTGCCATTTTGTTTACATCACAAAATTGAATTGTGACCATTCATGAAAAATATTTGTATAAAACAAAAAATATAGAAGTTTTATAGGCATACTCATATAATTGTCAGTGTATCAGAAAATTTAAGGGCCGGCCCGTGGCTCACTCGGGAGAGTGCGGTGCTGTAACACCGAGGACCCGGTTCGGATCCCATATAGGGATGGCCGGTTGGCTCACTGGCTGAGCGTGGTGCTGACAATACCAAGCCAAGGGTTAAGATCCCCTTACCGGTCATCTTTAAAAAAAAAAGAAAGAAAATTTAAAATACTCATAATTTTCAGTTCATTACTGTAAACATGCAGAATTACAGGGCCATAAAATAATCTAAATTAGCTTCTCTTAGTTTTGACTGCTCTACCAATTTTCTGTTTGTGTTTGTTTATTTTTGGTGGTCATAAAAAAATTTCTTACAAATTAACATGTTTTACAAAGCATGATGATTTTTCTTCTTTGAGAAATTTCTATTTTATCACAGCCCATTCTATTTTATGTTGGTGTTAAAAACTGATTTTTCATGTGCTAGCAAATTTTAAATATATTAGTGTAAAATATCAAAAAATGCAAATCATGTTTCACTAAATGTCACATTCAAAAGCATTCATTTGATTATATTATTAATTGAAAAGGATTATTTGAGGTAAATGTTCCAGAATATTCTTAGTATAATTTATATCAATTATTTGGCTTAGTTTGATATTCAGGAAGGTGAAAAATGCAGCTGTCTGACTGTTTACATGCGAATCTATAAATCCTCAACAGCATATTTATTTCTGGCAGCATTACCATTGTCAATGATTTTTAAAAATAGCTACAACTCAAGATGTAAATAGAATTAATAATCTGATAATTTTAGTGCAATGATTTAAAAAATTTGACAGTTGAAAAAATCTTGTCAGTTTATACTAATTCCGTCAGCACAAAAGAAGCCCTGGGTCTCATTGGAATTAATTTTGCCCAATTACTATGTATAGTTCTTTACAATAGAAGAGAGATGGCCTGTTATTTATCATCATTCTACTTTGTGATAAGAATGTTCATTGTAAAGCGATTTTAATTTTCTGAGGCTATTTAATTTGCTGCCCTTGGATTTAATACATGAACTGCCTGGTTAGCCTCTTCAGCACATAAGAGATTTACTACTCTGAAAGTTTGGTTACATCAACTGCACCGCTAAAAATAAATAAATAAATACAAAATAAAATGTTTTGTATGTACCAGGCTTTTATTTCATTAACTGCTGCTTTCTGATGTCTATGGTACTGTAGGATCTAGAAATAAAGAAGCAACAGCGTAGTAAGGGGGACATATAAATCATAGAACCATAAGGAGTGAAGGAAATGTAGACATTATTTTCTTTTTCCCAAGTAATCAACCAAAACCTTCCTCATTCCACAAGCAGCTATCATAAAAATACTTAAAAAATCTGATTAAACACATTTCTTAAGGAGGTCAAAAACAGTTATCTATGTGTTATCTATCTTGAGAAAAGTAGAAAGGATCTCCTTCATTTCTATCAAAACATTCCTTCTTTTAATCATTTTCATATTCAAATGTGACTTATTTGAATATGTTAACTAAAAGCTCTAAGTCTAGTTCATTGGATGACAGTTTCAAAGAAAAACTATTGAGATATACCTGATCCTTTCTCTTGCTTATCACTCCCTCTTCCCCATTCATCTGATCACTGAAAACTTTAAATATTTCCTTTAATTGGTTGATTTTTTATCAACCTCACTGAGATTGCCACTCATCGGGAACTATCAGACTACATTAATCAGCTAACTGACCTCATTGTACCCAGTCATCCTAATTTCAGTCCTTCCTCTATGCAATCAACTTTCTAAAGTACAGGTCTTATGTAAGTCTTCTTGAAAACGGCCAGGTTACCTTGAAAAGGGTCAGCTGCCATAACCAAAAGGTAACTTTTAAACATCTCAGAAATGTCTAGAATACATACCTCTATACTGGCTATGGGTCTGTTTATCTCTATTTACCCTCTTTGGAAAGTGGTCTTAACCACAGTTGGTTGTTTTTCCCTCACACTCCATGCAAAATTATATGCCTTTCTCATTTATTATTTTTGTGTTTGAAATATTTTCCACTCTTATTCTATTCATTCTTTAAGGTTCAGATCAAATGATACCTTCTTGGTAAAGCTCTTCATAAAAGCACCCTCCATAAATTAATTTGACAAATCCCAAATATATTACTCATACCTTAAAAAAAAAAAAAAAAAGCCAAACAAAAATAAACTACGACTAGAGCCCTTATAGTGAAATAAACACCCTGTTTTATGTTCTTCAATGACTTGCTTATGCTTTTAGGACATAGCATAACAGGAAACTAATAGAGGTTTCTTTAATTTATGACAATTTCACCATATTGTATTATCCTTTCTTCTGCAGAGCATCTTTCCTTTAAAGTAGTGATCATTGTGCATCCAGTTTTGAAATCTTGTTAAAAATCTCAAGGGATATTCATATGCTTTCAAACCTAAGGTATATTTGGGCCTAAGATTAATACAGTAACTTTTCTAACTGAACTACATTTCAGAGCCATTTAAACATTTACATGAAAGTGTAAATGGGTGTGCAGGGGGGATTAATTAAACATCCAGGCAACCAATATAGATTGAAGGTGAAAATATTTGCTTAACATATTGTATGTTAAATAATACATTCACACAAACACACCCACACCCCACATGCAATTAGCCCTAAGTGGTCCCAAGAAACACCTGCATTTTTTATAACAAACTCCCACTCTTTAAACAGCTATTCTGCATATTTTTCACCTCAAACTTTGATCAGCTCTTTTAAACATGACTCAGCTGGGATCCTTACTCTTAATCTCAATAAGAAAATAGAAGTAATCAGAAGAGAGCTTTCACAAGCGCTTATTCCCATAACAATTTACTCGTATTGCTAACACATGCTCAGTACTCACTGCTCTTATCTTAGGACTTTTAGATTCTAAGCTCACCTTTCCTCACTGCATTCAATCAAGTCCCTTCCAGCTTACCCAAGTGCATTGCTTCAGCAACTGCCCTTCTCCATTCTGCTTCCTCCTTCCCCCTGAGTCATTCCCTTCAGCATGCAAACCTGTTCTAATGCTTCTCTTTATAGAACAAACCAACCAACCAAAACGAAAA
>NW_007731824.1:50568-52887 GCF_000696425.1 Galeopterus variegatus
CCCTTCTCCATTCTGCTTCCTCCTTCCCCCTGAGTCATTCCCTTCAGCATGCAAACCTGTTCAAATGCTTCTCTTTATAGAACAATCAACCAACCAAAACGAAACGGAAATGAAAAAGAATTACACATACACAGAAAGGATCATCTTTATTCTACTTCTCTCCATGGTTATCCAGACCTCTACTCCTTTGTGGCAAAACTTTTCAAATGAATTGTCCACGTCCTCTGTGTTTATTTCTTCTCTTTTCATTCTGTTTGGAGCACACTGAATCATCACACTAACCCACCAAAACAGCAACCAAGGTCACAAACAGCCTCCATGTTCCAAAATAAGTCTTGTCTCTTCTTTCTCCTGTTAACTATATGTTGACAGCTTCATAACATGTTTCCAGTATATCACTTGCATTGATTCACTCTTACCTTGCTGGCTCTTTTTCAGTTTCCTCTGCTTCCTTGTTATCTCCCTAACTACCTAATATTTGAACACCCCTAGGTTCAATATTAGTCATACTCATTTGATGATTTATCTCACTCACAAAGTTTACGATCTATACTGACTTCCGCCAAATATATAAGTTCAGTGAAGAGTTTTCCTCCTCAACTCCATATTTATTTTCCCAAATCACTATTGAGTATAACTACTTACAGCTCTAATAAATATATTAAGCTTATCAGGACCAAAACTTAAGTCCTGATTTATATCATCCTAACCCCAGAACTACTTCAGCGGTGCCTTTCACACCTTAGTAAATAGTGACTCCAATTTTATAAGTACTAAGGCAAGAATGTATAATCATCCTGTCTTTCTCTTTTATTTCATATTAACAAATTCTGTAGATTTATCTTAAAAATGTACCTCAAATCCAGCCACTCCTCATAATATCCTCTATTATGATGGCCCACAGTCCCACAGAGTGTTTTTTATTAGAAAAAGCTGTCACTGAATTCACTTTGTGTTTCCTAGGCCCCTGTAGTGTCTTCTCTAAAAGCAATCAGCATGATCTTATTAAAACGTTGGTGGTTTTGTCCCTTCCTTGGGGCTATTTTGTCAAAATTGGGGGTATGCTAGTGGACAAAGGCCAGAGACGCTGCTAAACATCCTATATTTCATGGTGTGGACTCTTGAAACAAATAATTATCCTTCCCCAAATCACATTTAGAAACTATATTTTAAAATATGTCACACTTTTCACGATCTTCCGATAGATTCCTATCTCATTCTGGTTAAAAACCATTGTCTTTGGGCCGGCCCGTGGCTCACTCGGGAGAGTGCGGTGCTGATAACACCAAGGCCATGGGTTCGGATCCCATATAGGGATGTCTGGTTCGCTCACTGGCTGAGCATGGTGCTGACAACACCAAGTCAAGGGTTAAGATACCCTTACTGGTCATCTTAAAAATAAAAAAAAAAAAATCATTGTCTTTGAAGATAGTTACCTACAATATCTCACAATACCTGGTCCCCTACTACTTCTCCGATCTCATCTCCTCTCATGACATGTCACTTTTCACTCTTCTCCAGACATAGTGGTCTGCTTGGAATGTATCAAACAAGTTCCCATATCAGGGTCTTAGCATTTGTTTGTCTCCCTGCTTGTAATATGCTTTGAGCAGATATTTATATGACTTGTCTGCTCACTTCTTCTAGGTTTCTACTTATTACCTAATAGCGAGGACTTCTCCAGCCATTATTTATAATATGTCATTCACCAATGCCAGACATACGCACATATAGCTGGCCTTCCCTATTGCCTTTCTCTGCTCTATTTTTCTACCTAACTTCTTAATATATTTACATTTTTTTTTTTAATTTCCCCCTCTACAATATAAGTTGGATGAGGTTAGAGAAAGTTTTATTTTTACTTTCCTTGCTTGTAAGGATGCCCAGAATAGAAATAGGTATTTAATAAATATATGTTGTATGAATAAATGCATAATACATTTGAAAATTCATGAGTATTTATCTGTTGAAATAGCATTAGATTAGATTAATCTTGATTCAAGATTAATTTGAATCAAGGGAATAAAACATACCAATTTTGAACTAAAGAGTTTTGGTTCCTGTCACATTTTATTTTGATTACATGAAAGTAGAACATCTAATAAACTTCTTCTCAGACAAAGGAAACATGTATCACATCAATATGATAGAGATCAAAGGGCATGGGGACTAGGAGAAAAGAATTTAAATGTTCTTTCATTTTCTTCCTTATTTTCTATTAATAAATAATTATGGGGGTTAGCCTTTGATTTGCTTTAAACCAATTTGTAAAGGAACAAATTTCCCGAAACCTTAAAAGACAATGTCTGTTAATCAAAA
>NW_007731824.1:53445-54389 GCF_000696425.1 Galeopterus variegatus
ATTTTTATGATATCCCTTCTAGGTGAAAGAGACCTTACCAAGGGGTCTGATCTACATTCTACACCTCATTTCTTATTAGGTAAAAATTTGGATAATATACTCATGGCAAAATCAGTCACTAGTGAGGGGAATAGGTTGATTGATTTAAATAATTCATGATTTTCCCTAAAACTGATGATACAGTCACCTTTTCAAATATATGTTTCCATTAGCAAAAAATAATAGGGAAATGGATAATTCAGAGAAATGGATAATTGAGAGAAAATAGACAAAATATACCAGAAGTTTGTCTTTGCAGAAATCCAACATTTTCTTTAACCCTTTCCCAACATTTCCTACCACTGAAATTCCACTGTTTTCATAGTGCTCCCTTATTATCCAAAGATCACTAATGTAACAATCCAGACTTTCCTCTGATTAAAATGCATGAATATACCTATAATCTACCTTACTAATTTCCACTGTCCAGTGTCAACATATATTATTTCCTCAAAAATGTAGGGACTTGACTTAGAAAGTAATGCAATTCAGACAGAAAATAATTAAGAGATAATTATTAATTTGAGTGTTTGCCTCTAAGTATCAAAATACAAACTTATTTTGAAGTCTAAGTCTGCTACGCCAGACTCATGAATATGGTTATCCTGGTTTAACATGGTTCACCACACTATATCAACTAAAAACATAGACTTTTGTGATAAACGGAAGTCAGCGGCCCAAACCTGACCCTAGATTTTTACCATTAGCAAATTGATGAATTTATTTTAGGTAAGTTTCATCAGTAAAGAACAAAATATGAAACTCCAGGCACATTCATAATGCATGCAAAGTGCTTAGCCCTGTGTTTGATACCTAGCTCTTTAAATGATTGCCTTTCTCCTGTTATTAGTGGTATCATTACTAAAATTATTTTAAAATACTCATCACCTAGAGTAGTGTTCAGG
>NW_007731824.1:55311-58224 GCF_000696425.1 Galeopterus variegatus
TATTAGTGGTATCATTACTAAAATTATTTTAAAATACTCATCACCTAGAGTAGTGTTCAGGCGCTGCAAGACCTCAGCAAATGTGTTTTAAATATATGAACAAATTTATTTCACAATAAATAGAAGATAAATGTTGTAATCTATACTTCATTTTAGAATTAAGATAAAAGAAAGAAGAAAAATTATAAATTTAGTCCATCCTGAGAACTTCTCAACCAATGCCATAGACAGAACATTTTGTTTGGGTTTATTCAATGTCTGGGTATAAGATTTCTGATTTCTGGAAATCTTACATATCAGATATACAAGCTCAAAAAGGACAAGATTGTAGAAAAAGATGGTAACAGATGTCCCCCATGTGACATAGATTTACAATGGTCAATTTTTACATTTTTCTTCTCTCTGATAGGTAATTTTTATGTTAGCTAAGAGTTTAATGCATAACTGGGGGTGAAAAAGTTTTTTACTACACAGAGAAAATAAAATGGAGTAGCAATGGAGTAAATGACAGGGGGTACAAGGTTAAAGAGTAGCCATGGAAAGACAATACAGAAAGTATATTATAGTTGCCAGGTCCAGGAATAATGTTCTTCTGAGAGAACAGTGCCTAAAATAATGTTTTTTACCAAGAGGGTGTGGCAAACGTTTATTTAATCTGAGTAAGCCAAATATTTTAACATGCTTGTTTTCTTGGTGCACTGAAAAGCTTTGGATTCTACCCATTTTTTTCTAATATAATGTTTGATTGTACTATGAAAATATAATAATTACATTGAATATAGGTATGAAGTATTTTTTCAACAGATTTTTTAGAGGAGCTATTTTTATTACAAAAGAAAACCTATCAAAGAAGAAGAAATTATACCTTTTAAAAGAGGAATACCCATGCGTGGAAAGGTCACATGTTGGGTCAGGTATGTTTGGATGGGTTTGGCATGTTAGCAGAGTGGGGAGAGAGGATGACATAAAAGAAAGAGAAAAGTAGAAGTAATATTGTGTACAGGAATGTGAAATGTGGTGTGAGAGTGAGACATCTAGTTTTTCTTTCCTTCTTTTTTATTTTCTTTTTTTCTATCCTTCCCCCTTCCCCTCTCTCCCCACTGTAGATTGGATGCCCCCTCTCAACCTCATTGAGGCTTCATACCCACTGTAAATGTTAGGGTGGCAAATCCTATTTGGTAATTGAAAGGTGGGGCCTTGAAGGGGTGATTGAATTGCAGGACCATACTATAGTGAATTGATTAACAATGGTGGTCACAGCATGGTTCTGAGGGCTTTAAAAGGAGAGCACACAAAGAATTTTTCTTTGCCGCACCAGTTTTGTAATGTGATACCCCGCTGTCACTGTCACCACTACCAAGACCTTCACCAGATGTGTTCTCTGCACTGTGGACTTCCCAGACTCTGAAACTGTAAGCAAATAAATTTTGTTTTCTTTTTAAAATACCCAGTTCCATGTATTTTGTTGTAAGCAACAGAAATGAAATAATACAGCCCCTTTCTTTTTTTTTTTCTTCTTTGCTTATCTGATATGTGCTGTAATGAGTGAAGTCCTTATACTGTTCCCCTTAGTAAATCTGTTTTAAATGTCTGCAAAAGTTTTTAAGACTCTCAGCAGACTGGTGTTTCCTTGAATGCAGCTGCTTGCTGCAACTGACTCCAAAAAAGACCAGATTCATCTAGCTTTATGTACACTACATCGTCAGTTATGTTAACTGCTTATTAGTTCTACCTAATCACCATGTGGTACAACCTGAAGCAAATGATGTGGACATCTGTTTCAATATGGTGGGCCGAATGATACATTCATCTGTGATACCATTTAAAAACCAAATTATATTACCGGAATAAAAAGGGAATAGAGAGAATAGACAATCAGGCAACAATGAGGGAGATGTCCTTAATGTTCTTTAGTGAAAAGCAAGTGCGAGCATGGGAACTTGATGTAGCAGACCTGAGAGCGGACACCAACTGCAGATAAGGCTGCTAGTGAAAAGCAAGCTGGTACTTCAGAAACTGCAGGTACGCATTTATACTGAAGGCAGAAATTAATAACTAACATGCAAGGAGAAGAAATGGATAGGACTGAACACAGGAGGCTTGATTAAAATTCTTTTGCAGTAGACAGGATTCAAAAATGCCTCCCCCCAGGATTTTTTACCCTAATTTGGAAGACTATGAATATAATGAGATATCTTGTCGTGGAATATACAATGATTTGCAGCAAAAGGAACTTTATAGACATAATTAATATTACTAATCCATTCGATCTTAAACATTATCCTGCATTATCAAGGTGGGCCTAATGTAATAACACTAGCCTCTTAAAAGCAGAGGAT
Organism: Galeopterus variegatus; assembly: GCF_000696425.1. Classification (NCBI taxonomy): domain Eukaryota; kingdom Metazoa; phylum Chordata; class Mammalia; order Dermoptera; family Cynocephalidae; genus Galeopterus; species Galeopterus variegatus. Next base: position 57,651 of record NW_007731824.1, read on the forward strand.
TTTCATTTATTGGCAATAGAAAAGGAAATCAGAGATTTGAAGCATTATTGGTATGTGATGATGGAGGGATAATGGACCCAGGATGGCAGATAGCCTTAAGGAGCTTGAAAGTGGCCCCAGCTGACAGCCAGCGAGTACCAGGGATCTCAGTCTTACAAGTTCAAGGAACTGCAGTTGGTCAACATCTGGAACGAATTTCAAGCAGGTTGTTCTTCAGTCTCTAGATGAGAGCTCGCCCTGGCTGACACCTTATTCTAGCCTGTGGGACCCTAAGCAGAGAACCCGCTGAGTTTGCTCAGACTTCTGAGCTACAGATCTATGAGATAAATAAACAGATGTCAAGTAGCTAAGTCTATGGTAATTGGATACTATAACAAACTGACACATCTGATTTCGACAATGAGATAACCTCTCCCATTCACAACAGGAGACGGAGATTTATTCTGTGAGGGGGAAAAATTTTATTAAAATAGGTGGAAAAAATGAATGTGAACATACTAAATAATTTAGACACCAACTCCCTCCCTAATGTTTCAGGGACAGAAAGAATTCAGTCAGTCAACTATTCTCTGCC
>NW_007731824.1:58475-62430 GCF_000696425.1 Galeopterus variegatus
TAACAAACTGACACATCTGATTTCGACAATGAGATAACCTCTCCCATTCACAACAGGAGACAGAGATTTATTCTGTGAGGGGGAAAAAATTTATTAAAATAGGTGGAAAAAATGAATGTGAACATACTAAATAATTTAGACGCCAACTCCCTCCCTAATGTTTCAGGGACAGAAAGAATTCAGTCAGTCAACTATTCTCTGCCACGCAGGGTGGAGGGAAAAGGAAACACACCTTTGGGTGTCTCAGGATGAAATGGTCATTTCCTCCCTCATTCCCATAGAGTAAATCACAACAGTTGACAAGGCAGGTATCTGACAAAGGCAATTTTTTGTTGAGGAAAGGGGGCTTTCCCCCTAAAGTTTAAGATATATCAATTCTTCTTGGGCAGAGGGGGCATTTTTTAATTAATCCTATTCTTTTCTCCACACAGAGAGAGCCTACTGTTGCAATCCTCTTGACCTCAGTCCTCAGTTTACTCATTCACCTAAGCATAAGAGGGATGAACTATTCTCTACCCTAGATTTGGAAGGAGAAATGGCATGTGAAACACAACTCCTTTCCCCCCATTTTTCTCTTGGGAAACAAACAGCAAGTGTTCTTCTGCAGCTTTATCTTGCCAGTTTTAAATGGCCTACCACCAATTGGGGGATCTAAGGTTTTCTTAGCAGGCATTCTGGGCCAGAGAATGGTGTGTATGGTGGAAGTCATAAATTTTTTCCATTCCAGTACTTACTCTCAGGAAGCGCACCTGAAAGAGATATAAGATACATCCTTTTAAATTAATTGAAATGGTAGTAATTATAATATTGATCCTTCAACTGCTTTTTACAGTAAATTCTCAATGAATCCAACACTTAATTGGGGAAAAAGAGAGGTATTGTTCATTGGCATGCAGCCAATAATGATGAATCTACACCCTCAATTAACTATGTATAGAGACTGAAGAATCAGAAAATGCATAGTACGAAGGGAAGGAACAAGAGAGTACCAGGAGATATAATGAGGAAAAAAACTGTAGTATTTATAATTTCATTTGTGTCTCACCATCATACTAGGTTAGAAGTTATGAGCTCTCAGTATTACACTAATTTTCCGTCTTCAGTCATTTATTTTTGTTTGCATATTTTAACTACTGAAGTAACAATTATTGAACACTCAAAATGCATGTAAAAATACATTTTTAAGTGTTATAATTATAATTTTGTTATGTTTTGTGATCTTCTTTATGTATTTAATTTTCCATTATTATAAACTCCATTCTTTAAAAAAAGTAAGTTCTATTTTTATTTTTTTGAATCATTTATGCTGATGTATTTCTGAAAGATCACTTGGACTCCGTCAAAACAGAAATACTCAGAAAAGAGAGGCTGGTGAGAATGGCAAATTATTAAAATTACTATAATAGAAAACACTCAAGAAAAATTGACTCTCTGGGCAAAATTAATATATTTATGTATTCATTCATTCATTCACTTATTTATTTGTTTGTTTGTTGAGTATGGCTCATGGTAGAAGTATATATACTAAGAGAGCAAGTTTTCTGACTCAGAGAGGGTCATCTATAACTTGTTATTTTTCAGCATTACTGTCATTTTCACAATTCACTGAAGAAAGTCCACAAAATCTGTTTGCAACTATCTGCTCATTAGGACTTATTTCTCCTGGGAATTTGGAGAAATTATCTGCTTTGCTAATTTCTAGATAATGCCATTAGGCCCAAAACTTCATGTCCAAGTTCATGAGTGAAAAATATACAGTTCATCACAAATTTCTTTTGGAACATCTCTGATGGAATATAATTAAATTCTCATTATATTCTATATATTAACATTATTTTCTATTCTATATCAACTCTTTTTCCTAAAGTATTATTTACCTACCTTACTACTGAATTCCTTTGACAAAACAAGAGTTAATTATTTGACTGGCTGTGTTCTTATAACACATTATAATTTTACATTTGCCTTTATCTCACTAAATTATAAAATATGTTTACATTAATGTCTTTTCTAATCTGTTCTTGAATCCAGTGACTATTGCTTGTTTATATCTTCATCCCCATCATCTAACACTGGGACATGGATAAGAAGATCATTCAAAAATATTGCTAAATTGAATTTTGTACGGTGTTTGTTTAAAATAGTTTATTCCAGCACACTGCCATGCCATTGATCTAAAATGGCCACAAATTGGGTTAAAATAATGTTAATAACATTAAAATACATTTTAATAAAAATTTAAAATAAGATAATATTAATGATATTAGTATTAAAAATAAAATAATATTAATAAAAATATAACTGATCAACTTTTCAGCATTTTTTTCATCTATCCTCATCTGAGATTAAAATACTAATTCACATGGAAAACTAATTTTTCCTGCCAACATAATTCCTATTTACTGTATGTTTCTTTCTAATAACAGATGGAGCAAAAATGTGTGCTTGCCTAGATTTTTAACAAGTGATATTTTATCAAAACAAAACATAAAACAGATGATGAACAAACATATTCAAATATCACATTAAGAAATAGAAATAAAAAGACACACTTTTTGTTCATTCTATGATATCTATATATACCCAAGCATAAAAATCTCATTATTCCTTCAGTAAATCAACACAAATAATATTTATTAATATTCCATAACCTTAACATGGCTTGAGTAAGCAATTGTGCGATAGATAATAAGGTGCCTAAGAAACAAGCCCAATCTCAAGAGTTTGCTTGTGGCTGAAGGTACTGATATAAGTCTGAAATACAAAGGGCTCCAATAAATTTACATACAGTAATGCAAAAGACTAAAGAGTAAACAAACGTAATAAGATAGTTTCATAAATATCATATCCAGAATTTATATGTCTACATATATTCTAAGCAGTTATGTTGAGTTTTATTGTATACTTTGCAAAGTATAGTCACACAGTTTTTAGCATGGTGTATTTTTTGTGATTATTTGCAACAGTTCTGTCATTAAGGTTTATGCCCTTGTAATTGTCATTTTATAATCATGTTCAAATGCAATCCTAGCAATAACTGAATAATTTTATCTTATTATTTCCATTTTATAAAGATATTGAATCCCCAAGAGTTTAAGTAGCTCGCCTAGAATCAGCTAACTTGAAAATGACCAAATTAGGATTGTAAATCAAGTTAATTTGACTCAAACTCCCAAGCACTTTTCTTCCTACTTTATCCAAGAAGTGAGAATTCTATTTTTCAAACTAAAATAATTCTGCACAGACAAGGCAACAGTCAACAAAATGAAAAACAGCCTACAGATTGGGAAGAAATTTCTGATAAAAAGGATTAATTAGTAATTAATTAAAGGTATTAGTATATTTCTATTGCTTCTAACACAAATACCTAAAGCTGGGTAATTTATAAAAAAATAATATTTATTGCTTACAGTTTTTGCGGTTGGGAAGTTCAGAGTCCAGGGAACGCATCTGGTGAGAGCCTTTTCCAGGTGGTGACTCTATATGATGCAGTGTATCACATGGTAAGAATGGCAGGAGCAGAGACTAACCTTCTCAGTTGCTCTCCTTTTAAAGCCATCATAACCACACCCATGACCATCATTAAACCATCAATAGATTAATCCATTTTCTAGGGCATGGTAATCACAATCTAATCACCTCTTCAAGGCCCCACCATTCAATTACCATAATCAGACTATCCACCCTCTTACTACCATTACAGTGGGGATTAAGTTTCAACATGAGCATTGTGGGGACAAATACATCCAAACTATATCAATATCTGAAATATATCAGGAACTCACACAACTCCATAGCAAAAAACCAAATAACCCTATTAAAAAAATTAACAAAAGACCTGAGCAGATATTTTTCCAAAAAATATATAAAAATGCCCAACAGGTATATGAAACGCTTCTCATCACTATTTAGCAAGGAAATGCCAATCAAAACAACAATGAGATATGATCTTACA
>NW_007731824.1:62823-65892 GCF_000696425.1 Galeopterus variegatus
CCCCACCATTCAATTACCATAATCAGACTATCCACCCTCTTACTACCATTACAGTGGGGATTAAGTTTCAACATGAGCATTGTGGGGACAAATACATCCAAACTATATCAATATCTGAAATATATCAGGAACTCACACAACTCCATAGCAAAAAACCAAATAACCCTATTAAAAAAATTAACAAAAGACCTGAGCAGATATTTTTCCAAAAAATATATAAAAATGCCCAACAGGTATATGAAATGCTTCTCATCACTATTTAGCAAGGAAATGCCAATCAAAACAACAATGAGATATGATCTTACATCTGTTAGGATGGTTATTACCAAAAAGAAAAAAAGATGTGTTGGCACGAGTGTGGAGAAAATGCAACCTTTTTAGTGGAATTATAAATTGGTATAGCCATTACAGAAAACAGTATAGAGATTCTTCAAAAGATTAAAAATAAAATTACCATATAACCCAACATCCCTCTGCTGGGTATATACCCAAAAGAAATGAAATCAGCACCTCGTACAGATATCTGCATTCATATGTTCACTGCATCGTTATTCACAATAGCCAAGATATGGAATAAGCCTAAGTATCCATGGACAGATGAATGCATTCCCAGGGGTGGGGAGGAAGAGGAAATGAGGATACGTACGTGAAAGGGCATAAACTTGTAGTGATGTAAGATGAGTAAGGCTGGAGGTCCAATGTATATCAGGAAGATTATACTTAATAATTCTGTTTTATAAATAAAAAGTATGCTGAGAATAGAGTTTAGCCCCTCTTGCTATAGAAAAAAAAGGAAGTGACTATGTGAGATGATAGATATGTTAATTTGATTGACTGTAGAATTGACTGCAAAAATCATTTTGCTATGTATATATATATATCAAACCATCATGTTGTACAGCTTAGATATACACAATAAAAATAAGTTTTTAAAAATAATAATCTCACAATTTCTATATATTCTACCATTTTAAATATTTTGGGATCTCAAAAAGCATAAAATATCGGAACTAAAATTTTTGTGGGAAGAGTCATCTAATCCTTTTATATAAAGTTGTTTGACTGTTTTTTCACAGTATTTGCAAAAGTGGCCAACCAGTCTCTCTCTGATCAATTTAAATGGTGTGTACACAAGTAACTACATCCAAGTGTATTTCAACATAATCTCATTATTACAATGTTTATTTCAAAACAAATTCTGTATCTATATTACTTTTGTGTTGTACATTTTAATATCAAAGATAACATACATAAATCTTCTAAATAGTCTCTCACCTTCTCGACTTTCTTTTTAATGTATTGCACCTCATTTAAATAAGTGAAATCCAGAAAACTGATTTTTATAAAATTTTTGCTTGTGGTTTCCTGAGAATAAATACATAGCTAGAGTGAACTCAGGCAGCCCAAGTGTTCCAGAGGTCCCTCTGTGTGATCCAAATGATTCTGTTTTCTATAGCTAGGTGAAGCTTCCAGGACACTAACAGGAAATGAACCCAGAGAATTTGGTTATTTGGAGCCAATTTTAAGGTTCCAGAAAGATTGCACTGAGATAACAAAGTGAATATAGTCTTCTGGTTAAAAAATGTACCTCCAGGGACCCTGGAACAAAGTTACTATCTTCTGAACATTTAAGGTGTGGTTCCCATAAAGAGTAAAATTCTCTGGTCTTGCTTTCTGTTGTTGTGATTCTCTTAAAATATTTCCCCCAGATAAGAGCATTATCCTGATTCCTTTAGAACTGGACTGGGTAGGTGGTGTCCTCATGACACTGTCTTACAATTTGAGTTCTTGGGGAGTTTTACTCTTTCTTCCCATAAATAGATTGAGGCTCCATTACCTATCCATCCGTGTCTTCATCCACTTGTGCTGCTATAACAAAATACCATAGGCAGGGTAATTTATAAAAAATAGAAAATTATTTCACAGTTTTGGAGGCTGCAAGGTCCAGTATCAAGGCACCAGAAAGTCTGGTTGTCTGGTGAGTGCTGCTCTCTCCTTCAAAAATGGCATTTTGTTGCTGAATCCTCCAGAGGGAAGGAATGCTGTATCCTCACATGGTAGAGGTGGAAAGGCAAGTTGGCTGACACTGTGTGAAGCATGTTTTGTAAATGTCTTAATTCCATTCACAAGAGGAGAAGCTCTCATGATCTATAACCTGTTAAAGGTGCTACGTCTTAGTACTATCACACTGGCCATCAAGTTTCAATACTGGAATTTTAGAGGGGATACATTCAAATCCTAGCAATCCTTAGTGCAAATTAAAGAAATTCACCCATTTATTGTCCTTATAATGATAATACATAATAAATTTACAGCCAACTGAAATTTCTGGTTTAAATTACTTTTTTCAAATGCTAAGATGTCTAAATTGTCATTTACTTTAGATTTAAAGAGTAAAATTAAAGACTATAAATATATTTTATTTAAATATAATCTTCATTTATGCAACCCATTATTAAGATATTTTAGGATTCTGAGAATTCCAACTGTATGTTCTCCACATATTTCATTTAAGGAAGTTTACATTTTCTCAGCAAAATTTATTCACTTATTTGACAAAATATTTTCTATATTTATTTTTTTAATGGAAACATAATTGACATATTTATGGGGTACAGAGTTGACAATCAGCATTTGTGTACAGTATGTAATGATAAAATCAATATTATTAGCATGTTCATCATTACAAATTGTAATTATACTTTGTGTCCCTTATTCAATCACTACTTAACCCCCATCCCCTTTTCCCTCTTTCCCACATCTAGTAACTATAGGTCTGTTCTCTTCTTCTGAAAGTTCAGTGTTTTATTGTGGTCTTTCTTAGCTCCTATTTATGAGTAAGGACATGTAGTATTTCTTTTTCTGTGCCTGGCTTGTTTCACTTAACATAATTTTTTGCAAGCTCATCCAGTCATTACAAATTGCAGAATTTCATTCTTTTTAAGGCTGAGTACTATTTCATTGTGTATATATACCACATTTTCCTTAGTCAGTCATCTGTTGATGAACATTTAGGTTGGTTCCATATCTTGGCTATTGTAAATAGAGCTACAATGAACATGGGAGTGC
>NW_007731824.1:66892-76603 GCF_000696425.1 Galeopterus variegatus
TCAGTCATCTGTTGATGAACATTTAGGTTGGTTCCATATCTTGGCTATTGTAAATAGAGCTACAATGAACATGGGAGTGCAGGTATCCCTTCAACATGATGATTTCCATTCCTTTGGGTATATACCCAGAACCTACAGAATCGGAGAAAACATTTGCAAACTATATGTCCTACAAGGGATTAATATCCAGAAGATACAAGGAACTTAAACAACTTCACAGTAAAAAAAAACAAATAACACAATTTAAAAAATGGACAAAAAAGCTAAAGAGACAGTTTTCAAAGGAAGACATACAAATGGCTAACAGGTACATGAAAAAACGCTCAACATTACTAATCATCAGGGAAGTGCAGATCAAAACCACATTGAGATATCATCCCAACCCAACTAGACAGGCTATTATCAAAAGGAGTGGAAATAACAAATGCTTGCAAAGATGTGGAGAAAAGGGAACTCTTCTACACTTTTGGTGGGACTGTAAATTAGTATAGACATTATGGAAAACAGTATGGAAATTACTTGACAAAAACAAAGAAAAAAAAAAATTAAAGAAAATATTGGGTAGGAATTGGCCAAGAACGGGGGTCTTTTGGATCAAGAACATTGGATCAATGTACTTAAATAAAATGCCTGGAAAAGAGGCCCCATTATGTGAAAAAAATTAAAGAAAATATTGGGTAGGAATTGGCCAAGAACGGGGGTCTTTTTGATCAAGAACATTGGATCAATGTACTTAAATAAAATGCCTGGAAAAGAGGCCCCATTATGTGGATTTGCTTTGTCCCAGTGAGCTGGATAGAGATACAAACACAGCAATGACCAATCTGTGTGTGTACTGAACACACAATATACAGCAAAAATTCCTTTAATGAGGAAAAAAAAGGAGGCATCAGTTTTATGTTTTAAATTTGTTTCATCTTCCTTAAAAAATTGCAATGCAAAATATACAAGAAAACTGATAAACAGTGGTCAGCTGTATTATAAAACTTTGTTTGCTATTTTTCAAAGACCACTTAATTGTTATCTATAACATTTTTCAATCATACCTTATACTTTTAACTGTGGAGTGTATAGAAGCTGAAAGCTATAATAGACACCTTATTAAATAACCTAATTTGACATAAACCACATGTTGTTTTGATAGGCAATCCGTGTTTATTTCAATCTGCTTCAGAGAAGAATACATTCAAAAATTATTGCTCTTCATTAGACTCATATCTACAAAATGTCTTTAAATATCTCAAAGTGTCATCAATATATAATCGAATCAATATAGTCTTTTGTTTTAAAAATGTACACGTTTTTATATAGATTGTTTTTCATTACTGAGAATCCAAAATAGTAAGTTATAAAAAATGAGTTTATTTATACCCACATGGATCTATTTCTTGTTAGAAAATGGACTCTGTTACTTGATGTTTGAATTTCCAGGGAATTTTTCAGATAGAGAAATTTTCCAATTTAATAGGTTTGAGTTGGCTTGGATGGGGATTTGAGTTGCAGTTAGAAGCGGTTTCTGAATATTACACTTGATGTATTCCTTGTTCCTAAATTTGTTCCACAAATGTTGCCTTTCCCACCACTTTATTTTCTCACCAAACAGCTTTATAAGATTTATTGCAGATGCATGACTTCAAAACCTGATGTTTTTGTGGCCTAGTTAAGTGTGTGTTTAAGATGGCTAAAACAAATCAATATTTTTATCAAACCTATTTTTGTGGCACTGATTATCAAGAAAGATAAGAAAACTATTGCATGTATACAATTGGATCTATCTGATATGTTTGCTGCATTACACTTCAATTTGGAGAGATACACAAGAATATATATATCTTATTCTGCCTGGGCTGCTATAACAAAATATCATAAACTGGGTGGCTTTTTAACAACAGAAATTTACTTTATAGTTCCAGAGACTGAAAAGTCCAAGACCAATGGACTGGGAGATTCAGTATCTGGTGAGGGCCCAGTTTCTGGTTTATGGACAGAGCCTTCTCTCTGTGTCTTCAATGGTGGAAGGAGCAAGGAGAAAGAGGCCTCTTTTATAAGAGTACTAATTCCATTTGTGAGGGCTCTGCCCTCATGACCTAATCATCTCTGAAGGCCTCACCTCCTAGTACCATCATGATAGCACAATTGTTATGGTCTGAATGTTTGTCTACCCACTATCCAAAATGTATATGTTGAAAGCTCATCACCAATATGATAGTATTAAGAATGGAAGTGTAGTGGATTCAATTATATCTCCCCAAAACTCACTGAAACTTGAATTGTGTTTCCCAAGTTTTATATATACAAATAATTAGCACAACCCAAATTTAGTAGTTTAAAATAAAACACTTTTATTATCTCATGGTAGTTCAGGAGTCCAGGAGTCTGGGCACAGCTTTGCTGGATGCTCTGCTCAGTATCTTACAAGGCTGCAGTCAAGGTGTCAGGCGGGCTATGCTGTCATCTGTAGGCTTGATTAGGGAAGAATCCGTTCCCTGCTCATTCACGTTTTAGCGGAATTCATTTACTTGTAGCTGCATGACTGAGAGCCTCCACTTTTATGGGCTGTTGGATGGAGGCCACCCTCAGGTCCTAGAAACTGCTCCGTGTTCCTAGAGGCCACCCTCTCTTCCGTGTCCCATGATCTTCCTCAGCACGACTGTTCATTAAGCCAGCAGGAGATTTTTTTCACTAGTCTGCTGAGTTGGAGTCTTGTACAGCATAATGAAAGCAAAGGAGTGATATCTCAATTTCCTTACCATGAATTGTAACCACACTGAGGAATTTATTAGAGCTAGTCTGCTGAGTTGGAGTCTTGTACAGCATAATGAAATCAAAGGAGTGATATCTCAATTTCCTTACCATGAATTGTAACCACACTGAGGAATTTATTAGAGGCAAGTATCAGGTCTTGCCTGCATCTAGAGGATGAAATTACACAAAGGAGGAGCAACCAGGAGGTAGGAAATTACAAATCACCTTAGGGTCTGTCCACTACAATACGTGAGAGAATTATTTTATTAACTTGGTTGGCTAAAGTTGCTAACTTTTTTTTTTTTTTTTTACCTTTTTTTTTTGTGTGTGTGTCTTTTTTCGTGACCGGCAATGGATCGCAACCCTCAGTGTTGCGCCCGCACCTCACTCAGCCAGTGAGTGGCCGGTCTGTATGTGGGATCCGAACCCTCGGCGGGCACACTGTAGCAGTGCGCCACCAGGCTGGTCCCATAAAGTTGCTAACTTTTTAACACTCTCTTTTCAGTGAAAAGAACAACAAAAAGATTATGAATCAAAGAATTCTATAAAGTGTGCTGTCCTCTGCTATGCCAAACTTGTGATAACTTCTTGTGTATTTTCATGGTCAGAAGAAGATAAGATTCAAGAGGGCCATTTTTCCAAAAATTTCCATCACAGCAGCAACCTTGGTCTATGCAGATCTACAAACATGTGGAGATCATTGTAGATAATGCAGAAAATACTCTAAGAAAAAATATGGATGTCTCATTATTAGGTTCGTCTTAAAATTCTACTGAAACATCACACTGCCATGGTTACAGGGATTTTTAAAAACCTTTGCACAATGGTATTTCCCTGGCACTAAAAAAGTCTCACTGCATAATATTTTATTTAATTTGATCTATTTCAAGTTACCTACAAACCTGAAAAGACAAATGATAAATAATAGAAATGGCTTCATTGTGCATATAGAGAATGTCTAAGTCACATTTATTTGCCATCAGTTTGGAGGTATGTTTATGTGAAAATAACATAATTGGTATAATGCCAATGAATATGCTTGAAAAGTACAAATTACTGTTGAAAATAAAGAAAAAACTTGTAATAGCCAATTAGTTATTCTCAGTACTCTAAATATTTTATATATTTTCCCTTGAGCTTTTATTTTATGTACAACCATACTTATTATGCAGGCTGCCTGGAAATGAATTAATATATTGATTGCAAATGCACGTCAGCATAAATAGTGTAACACACCTTTACATTTACTTTATAGTTAGACATATAAACTGTTTTCCTTAGGAGTTTAGGTCAACTAGCTTTTCAAGTTCTAAATATAGAAAATGGTTTTAGCAGTAAAATGCACTTAGCAATATCAAATGAAAATCTATGTAATTGCTCTCAATTGAAAACAGGGATGCTTACTTCTTTACAGATATAAATATGAATACATAAAGAGTTAAACCACTAATGAGCAGTCACAGAGCAAGGAAGAAGAAAATGGTTCATTTTGGTTTACAATTTTCTGACAGACAAGAATATTCAAATGATCACTCTGCAAATCCGAAAAGGCATTTGGGCATGTGCTTGAAGGTAAATGGGTACAATAAATAAATGGCCATAACTGCTTCCTAATCTATACTTGGGAAATCACAATATCTTCAGATATAAATTGTCATTAAGAAACAATGTCTTCCATTTCAAATATGACCAATTGTTAATGATCTTCACAGTGGTCTTCAGATGAAAGAGAAGGACATTCTCAATGGTATCAGATCATGTGTGAAAAATCTATTCATCATCTATCAATGATAAAAATGCTGTTATTTGCCTAACTATATCCAGGTTCTAATATCATGGAAAAACTCTGGATATGACCTGGTGAGGTTAAATGTATGGGATTTTTCCCATAGTTGTTGGAGATAACAAATGAATATAAAGATGCCATGTTTTTCATTACCTTATGTACATCCTTTATGGTCTTGTTTTTAGTTTTCCCGTGTACCCCAACATACACTCATCATACCTCTGCTCTGATTAATTGGAAACATCTAGAATTATCTTGCCTGCTTACTGATAAGATATATCTTAGAGATGAAGCGCATCAAAAGGTGTAGATGATGTTACTAGGACGAGTTAAATAAAAATGATGCTGAGATTAAAACATCTGTAAGAATAAGATTACCTATATTACTATAAATGTAAGAATACACCTTTTGGGTATTTGTTATCAAATGATAGAGAAGATTTGAGGATTTTTTTTTTCTTGACCTGTAATGGGGATTTTATAAGTGCCAGTGGTGGAATGTTTGGAAGACAGAGTAATAATTAAACTAGGAATATATATATACTGGTTTAGAGTCAACACTATAACATTTTTAAACAAGATACCACTACATTTTTAAATAATAGATTTTTTTTTTCTTGACCTGTAATGGGGATTTTATAAGTGCCAGTGGTGGAATGTTTGGAAGACAGAGTAATAATTAAACTAGGAATATATGAGTATTTACTGGTTTAGAGTCAACACTATAACATTTTTAAACAAGATACCACTACATTTTTAAATAATGTACAAGCTGTTATTCCCTATGCTTAGGAAAGAAGATACTATATCCTTATTGTAGATAAGAAAAAATTAAGCATGAAGTTGCCAGTTTGGGTTATATGTGGTCTTTCACCCGTATTCACTCAATAATGGGTATCTAACACATATCTAATGACTTTCTCTATGCAAAATATTTTGTCTATTGCTCTTGGGAATAGAAGGGTGAATAAATTATTATTCTAAACTAAATAATCTCAAGAAGTTATATGGAAATAGATTATTATGCAAACAACTGTTGTATTGAATAGAATACATTAAATATGCAGCAAAGTACCCTTTGGGAGTACAAAGAAGAGAGCAAATCTCCAGTCTGTAATTGTCAAGACACACTTATGGAGAAATTAATGTTTGCTTTTAGCCTGAATGATCATTTTTAACATTAGAGGAATATTAAATTTGAATACAGAATGGAATATCAGCTTAGATCACTGAATAAAAAAGGAAAGGTAGTAACCTATCTTTATGGATCTTTCCTATGCAAGAAGGCTTAAAGATAATCTACTCCATTTCAAGGCACTGCTTTAAAGGCTGACAGTCAACTATTCTAGAGACATCTGCTGTAAATTGGAACAAGGTTTTTGCCTTTTTTTCTTTTCTAAATTTTGTCTTTTATTTAAAGAATTAGTTACCAGAGTATTAAAAGAGCTTAATAGTACCATATTGCCTGGATAGCCCTAAAGACTGATATATCTTAATGAACCTGAGCTCTGGAATTTAGTAGGCAGTACAATTTTTTGAGGTATTTCTTTTTATGTGATTTGTGATGAAATTCAGCAACAGCTTAAGGTTTAACAACAGATGATATTTGACTGGATGTTAAAGTGCGTTACTGACTTTTTTCTCATATTTGAAAAAAGCCAAGAACCATGGCTGTAAATAAATTCAAATAAAATTATGCTCCTATTTTGAAACATAATGGACATGAAAATAGGAAAACTAGGATGTCCATATGCCTGGTACGATCTCAGTTTAGGCCTGAGTTTTAGAAGTAATGGTTAATTGAATCCCATTTTACTCCTTTAAGTGGCCTGGTTTAGATAACAAATTATTTGATCAATTTGAATAAACTAATGGTAAATGTGCCAGCCATCCAGCTTAATAATATGTGTCAGAAATACAATGGCCGCTGTTCAACCCCACTTTCCTTTTTTCCATATTCCTGTATATTGAAACTTATTTTACTGGTGAATATGGCCTTATCAGAAAATAAGGTGTTTGAGATGTAATCAAGTTAAGATGAGGTCATACTGGATTAAAGTGGGCCTTAAATCCAGTGACTTTGTCCTTTTAAGGAGAAAGAAAGACAGAGATTCAGACATACACAGACTGAAGATGACTGTGTGTCTGACTATGAAGGCATACATTGGAGTGATGCACCTACAAGCCAAGGAATGCCAAGTATTTCCAGCAATGACCAAAAGGTAGAAAGAGTCTGCCCTCCAGTGTTCAAAGGCAGCATGGCCCTTCTGGCACCTTAATTTTAGACTTCTAGCTACCAGTATTGTGAAAAATTAAATTTCTGTTGTTCAGGCCTCCCAGTTTGTGATACTTTATTATGGCAGCCCTAGGAAACTAATACAATGTCTAAGTACATGAATGCATTTATAGTTTATTGAGTGTATGTGCTGACCATATTGAATAGACATACTACTATTTTTCACATATTAATGCTTTAATAAACGGAATTATATTGTACTATCTTCCTGCTATTTGTTTCTCTAAATATTTTTTAGCTGATCTGCAGAATGCTATCCCATTTTAGACACGTGCATCAATTACTATGTATTGTTTCTCTTCTTAATGGATATCTAGATTGTTACTAATTTATGGCTATTACAAATATATATTATGTGTTTTTCTGCATCTGAGCATACAAATGAGTAGGCAGTACAATTTTTAAATTTCATGCAGTATCCCTAAACTGCTCTGCACATTGGTGTACAAATTTTTAACCCCATCAGGATTGCATAAGAAGTCACTTTGCTCCCTGTTACTGGCAAGATTAGTATTAATAGTGCAACATTATTGTCAGCTTTTTTTGTTTTTGATGGTTGATTATTTTTGGTGGTCAGGTAAGTATTAAACTGTATCTCCTTCTTATTTTAATTTGCAGCTCTCTGATTGCTAGTGTAGTATATCTCCTCCACGTGGGTGGCCCACCAGAGCCACCACAGTAACCATGGCTGCTGCAAAAGTGGCTAGATGTCACAACCACCACGCAGATCATCTGCCAGCTACTGGAGTACATCAACACAAGGAGAGTCACCAGCAGAGATCAAAAATAATAATAATAATAATAGGATGTCTCTCTCCACAAAGCCCATTCCAGAGCAACAGAAGCATCTGCTCTATGATAATATTGGGGGACATGAACACACCTCTCAGCATTGGACAGATCATCTAGGCAACAAATCTACAGAGTAACCGTTACTCTTTCAGAAGGAGAGAAGAAATCTGGGGTTATCAGTGGTGGGAGGGGGGAGGGGAGGGGGTAAGGTGAGATGGGACAAGGGGCATAAAGAATAAGTACAATTTGTAACAGTATACATACTAGTAATATTGATTTGATCAACATATGTCAACATTGAACCCCCAAAATATGTATAATCAATTATGATTCAATTAAAAAAAAAACAAAAAACTCCAGAATACACATTCTTCTCAACAGGACATAGAACATTGTCTACATTATATCATATGTTTGGTCACAAAACAAATCTCAACAAATTAAAAATAGTTAAAATTATATCCACTATGTTTTATGACCACAGCAAAATAAAAGTAGAAATCAATAACAGAAGAAACATTGGAAATTGAACAAATACATGGAAATTAAACAAAATGCTCCTAAAGAACAATTGGGTCAATAAAGAAATTTAAAAAGAAATTAAAAATTTCCTGGACACAAATGAGATTGAAAACACAACATAACAGAACCTATGGGATACAATAAAAGCAATTCTGAAAGAAAAGTTTATAGCAATAAATGCCTAACTCAAAAAAGTGGAAAGACTGGAAATAAACAACCTGTTATTACACTGAAGAAAGTAGAAAAACAAAACAAACCAAATTTTTCAATCAGTAAAAGAAGAGAAATAATAAAAATTGAAGCAGAAGTAAATGATAATAAAAAGCACAAAAGATTAATGAAACAAAAAATTGGGTTTTAGAAAAGATAAATAAAATTGATAAACCTTTAGCCAGACTAAGAACAAAAAAAAAAAGAGAGTAGAGAAATTAAGTAAGAAATTAAAAAGGAAACATCACAACTGATACTACAGAAATACAAAGCATCCTAAGAAAATATTATGAACAACTATATCCTAAAAAACTGGAAAATTTAGAAGAAATGGATAAATGCCTGGACACATAGAACTTACCAAGGCTGAATCAGGAAGAATTAAAAACCTTAAACAGACCAAGGATAAATAATGAGATTGAAGAGGTAATGAAAAGAGTCCCAATAAAGAAAAGCCCAGGGCCAGATAGCTTCACTCTAAATTCTACCAAACATTTAAAGACTAATGAATACCAATTCTTCTCAAACTCTTCCAAAAATGAAAGAGAATGGAATAATTTCAAACTCATTCTATGTGACCAGCATTATCTTCATACTCAGACTGAAGAGGTACACAACAACAACAAAAACAACAAAAAGCTAGAGACTAATATTCCTAATAAACATAGATGTAAAAATCCTCAACAAAATGTAAGCAAACCAAATCCAACAACACATTAAAAGAGTCATTCACCATGATCAAGTGAGGTTCATCCTAGAGATGCAAGGATGGTTTGATATATACAAAACAATAAATGTAATACATCACAGCAACAGAATAAAGGGAAAAAATAATCATTTAAATAGATACAGAAAAAGTATTTGACAAATGCAACACCTCTTCATGATAAATACACTCAACAAATTAGGTATAGAAAGAATGCACTTAAACACAATGAAGCCTATATAAAAAAAAACCCCTACAGCTATTATCATACTGAATAGATAAACACTAAAGGGTTTTTCTCTATGAACTACAACAAGACAAGGATGCCCATTCTCTCACTCTTATTCATCATTGTACTGAAAGTTCTAGTCAGAGCATGAAGGCAAGAGAAAGCAATAAAGGATATCCGAATATGAAAGGAGGAAGTCAAATTATTCCTATTTGCAGACGTGATCATATGTATAAAAAATCCTAAAGACTTCACCAAAAAATTGTTAGAACTAATAGATGTAGTAAAATTGCAGGACACAAAATCATACAAAAGTCAATGGTTTCTACACACCAATCACAAAAAATTAAAAAAAAAAAAAAAAAGAAAAGAAAAGAAAAACTAATCCTATTTTCAATAGTTACAAATAAAAAACAAAAAAAGAA
>NW_007731824.1:78035-79152 GCF_000696425.1 Galeopterus variegatus
AAAACAAAACAAAAAACCCAACCTGATTAAAAAATGGGCAAAGGACCTGAATAGACACTTCTAAAAGGAAGACAGGCAAATGGCAAACAGCTATGTGAAAATTTACTCAAAATCACTAATAATCAAGGAAATGCAAATTAAAACTATAGGAAGATATGATCTCACTTCATTTAGAATGGTTATTATCAAAAATACAGAAAATAACAAATGCTGGTGAAGATGTAGAGAAAAAGGAATTCTCATATGTTGTTGGTGGGAAAATAAATCAATACATCCATTATGGAAAATAGTATGGAAGTTACTCGAAAAATGAAAAATAGAACCACACTATGACTCAAAAATTCTACTACTGGGTATAAATTCAAAGGAAAGAAAATCAATACATGGAAGAGATAACTGCACTCCCTTGTTCATTGCAGCAGTATCCACAATAGCCAAGAGATGGGATCAACATAAATGTCCATCAGTGGATGTATGGATTAAAAAAAATGGTTTGTATACACAATATAATAATATCCAGCTATTAAAACATTAAATCCTGTCATTTGAAGTAACATGGATGAAACTGGAGACGATTACGTTAAGTGAAGTAAGCCAGGCACAAAGAGACAAATGCTGCTTGGTCTCATTCACACGTAAAAATCTAAAAAAAAAGAAAAAAAGTGTTTTTTATTGTAGTAGAATAGAATAACAGTTACCAGAGACTGGGAAGGAAGGAGGAGTTGTGGCGGGTAAGAGGAGGATTAAGGCATATGGGGTTGCAAGTATGTGGTAGAAATACATTCTGTTGTTCTAGGCTGGCTATAGATACTAATATTATACTGTATATTCTAAATAGCTAGAAAAGAGGATCTTAAATACAATCACCAAAAAGAAAAGATAAATGTTTGGGTTATGGATATGCTAAGTACCCTAAGTCAACCATTGCATAACATATGCATTATTGAAACACACTACACCCCACAGATATGTACAATTAAGATAATTGGGAGGGGACAAAGGGTACAAAAGTAATTTCTTGTAATGGGTATGCCCCCAGTATGAATCTGGCCCTCTCATCATGGGCAGGAGAGGTGACAATCAGATTTGTGTCTCATGAATACTAGTAATAAATTAA
>NW_007731824.1:79989-108782 GCF_000696425.1 Galeopterus variegatus
ATAAATAATAAATTTTAAAAAGAAAGTGTTTATAAACAAACCCCAAGGATGCTAAGTTAACTATTTCAGTCCAAATTAATGTGTTAAAGTAACAATTAAAATTACTTTGTATTTATTTTGGAGTATTTAGGTTGCATAGTTTCTTTAAGATCCCTGGAAATATCATTAACCCTAGTTCTTAATTAGCTTCTTCATATCTTCTAATGACTAACATGCGTAGCAATGAGAATGAAAGATACTGGCTTATTCCCACCAGTAGCTCTACATTTCGAAATGCATTAATGGTTCTTGTCACTCACATTATGTATGTGTGTCACTTCCCTGGCAACATGCTGACAACCTGTCATTAAGATTGAGGATACAAGGATTAATTCCCATGAGAGTAATGATCTGACTTGGTCCATTATCTGCAAGCAAGTGAACATTTTTTTTTTCTTTCCTTCAAAGTTTCTATGTGACACAATAATTGTCATAAATAACTTTTATAGCATAAAAGTTAAAAATAATATATTTGAACACACATGTAAATATAATTAAGCTAATGTTTAAAGATAACTAAATTAAGGACTGATCTTAATAATGAACAGGAATTTTGTAAATATGGGGTGCATGAACTGAGTAAATCAAAACTTCCTTATCAGGAGGCAGGATTATTCCCTAATGCATGCATTAATTAGGCTGGTGTATTTTCAGTTTATAATTCTTAGTTATTTGTTTATTCACAGTGTTCACTCTACTTGTTTCCATTTTTAAATGCATTAATATAATGCAGAGGAAATGGCATGTTTAGAGAGCCCTGGATAATATCATGGATTGAGAAATGAGAACATACTCTTCTTGATATGTGACATACCTCCTTCTTTTTTTTTTTTTTTGTCCTTTTTGAGACTGGCCGCACTGTGCTCAGCCAGTGAGCGCTGTGAGTGCACCGGTCATCCCTATATAGGATCCGAACCCGCGGCGGGAGCGCTGCATTCCCAGCGCCACACTCTCCCGAGTGCACCATGGGGTCGGCCCCGACATACCTCCTTCTACCCCACATTTCTATGATTATGCCAGCAAAAATGGCAGAAAACAGGCAATAATCACTCTTATAGTGTTATTAGATAAGTAATAAACACTTTGTGATATGTGTATATGGTGATATATATATTTTTATATATACATATATATTTATAATAGTCCCAGCAATTGCTAAAAGTGTATCTGATAGTTTTCGTCCTCAATTTCCAACATAAGCATAATAAATATTTTTTTAAACATACAAAATTTGATGCGGGAAAAACTTTGCTTGAATTATGTGAAGGAGTCATAGCCATGTTTCTGTTATATAGATCATACCAGGCTAATTTACCACAATTTTGACAAAATATTATGTCAGAATCTAATAGGAGTTAAATGTCATTGGGCTTGAAGGAGATGGTGCATTGCAATGTGAATGTAATTTTATTATATCCATACTGTTAGAACATAACTATGGGATATGTTCACATACATGATAAATCCTACTAACTCCCATGAGAAAAAGGACTGAAAGAATAATAAAACAATAGTCTCATTATTGTTATTATTATTCCAAGAAACTCAATAAAATAGTTGTACATATATCTGACAATTCATATTTAAATTTTGCATATATATGTAAATATATTATAAATGTACACCCACATACAAGTATAAATAAAACATTCACAGCAGTCTGGTCATATTTTATGAGATTTTTACACATGTCATTATAGAATTTCTTCTTCATAATTAGGCTTACAAGCAGAGTTTTATTATTCCCTTTTGATGGGTAACCAAATTTAAAAACAAAAACTACTTAAGATAAATAAACTTGATACTAAGGGGAAAAGTAAGCATGAGAGCCTTCATGTCATATTGAAAAATTGATTCCCATTGAAAAATAAAATATAAATAAAATATAAAATAAAAATATAAATATCAACAAACTATAAAGTAAAATAGCAAGTATATTTTTATTTTAATTTATTTTAATTTATTTTTATGCTATTTACTTATTTTTATATTTTATATGTGTATATTTGCTGAGTAAATGATATCATAAATGTTGTCTAAGTCCATTCAGGTTCTTAAAAATACTGTAGACTGGTGGCTTAAACAGCAAACCTTCATTTCTCACAGTTCTGGGGGCTGGGCAGTCCAAGATAAGGTACTGGCACATTTGGTGTCTCATGAAGAACTGCTTTCTGGTTCTTCTGCTGTGTCCTCACATGGCAGAAAAGAGGTGAAAGAGCTCTCTGGGGTCCCTTTAGAAGGTCAGTAATCCTATTCACAAGGGCTCCATCCTCATGATCTAATAACCTCCCAAAGGCCCCACCTCCTAATGCCATCACCTTGGGGGTAAGAATCTCAACATAAGAATTTGGTGGGTGGGGTGGAGTGGGACACAAACATTCAGTCAATAACAATGTATTTTTTTGAGTAGTGAGTTTGAAACATTCCTGATAGGGCCTGATCACTTTACATTGCAGAAAGGAGCACCAAAATGCTTCCCTGAGATCTGGATTGGTTTGATATTTACATTAAAGATTAGTTACAAGTGACTTGTGGAAACAAATTGAATGACAACAACAGAAAACACAATGTTTGTGAGATCATTCTTTCCTGAGAAGCTAACAATAAATAAAATCAGTATGCTTGTTGATTCATCTGATAGATAACACTTAAAACTATAGTTTCTCCTGTAAGGTTATTTTGATTTTTGCCCATATATCTAGTTGCAAATAAGGTGAACCTGTGTCTCAGATTCCCTAGGACATCCCCATTTAATACTGTCTTCTTGGTATATTTTTTACTAACATTTTATTTTACTTTCAAAAGAGTCCTAACTTAGACAATAAATTATGTTGTTACTCTATAAATCTAAAATACTGTTAAAACACATTTTACCTTTGGTCATTTTTGATACCAACCAAAAAGGAATATTTAGTATCTTATGGATATGAATAATGTTGAAAGCAGTATGTTAACCCTGAAATTTCACTGAAAAAGTAAATTTTTCATTAGTGGTATATATGACCAGAATTCTTCTAAGATTGTGTACTTTCTAGCACATTTTATATATGGTAAACAGATAAATAAATAAAGTCAAAAGGAACTTAGAGGTTGTCTGTTTAATATTTTCAAATATGTTTTCCATGTTTTATGAGACATAAAATGGATCCATGCTTGGGAAATGCTGAAGTGATAGACCTTATATTCAGAAATGAAGATGAGTTTGGGGGATGATGGATTTTGGATATATTGTCCCCTCCAAATTCATGTGGAAATTTGATTCCCAATTTGGCAGTGCTATAAACTGATGGAGTCGTGGGGGCAGATCCCTCATGAATGGATTAATGCTCTCCCTAGGTGGGGGGATTAATAGTGAGTTCTCGCTCTATTAGTTCCTGTGACAGCTGGTAATTTAAAAGACCCTGGCACCTCCTCTCTCTCTCTCTCTTGCTTCCTCTCACCATGTGATCTGCTAATACCACCAGCTGCCTGCCACTTTCTGCCATGAGTAGAAGCAGCCTGAGTCCTACACCAGAAGCAGATGTCCCAGAATCATAAGCCAAATAAACCTCTGTTCTTTATAAATTACCCAGTCTCAGGTACTTCTGTTATAGCAACACAAATGGACTAATACAGAAAATTGGTACCAAGGAGTCAGGTGTTGCTATACAGATAACTGAAAATGTGGATGCAGCTTTGGAACTGGGTGTTAGGCAAAGGTTGGAGGAGTTTGGAGGACTTAGAAGAAGACAAAATTGAGGGAAAGTCTGGAACATTTTAGAAATTGGTTAATTGGTTGTGACCAGAATGCTCATAGAAATGTGGACAGTAAAGGCCATGCAGATGATGCAGTCTCAGATAGAAATGAAGAACTTATTGGGAATTGGACAAATATAAACCTTGCTACACCATATCAAGGAATTTGGCTGCATTGTGTCCATGCCCTTGGACTTTGTGGAAGGTGGTACTTAAGAGTTGTGAACCAGAATGTTTGGCAGAAGAAATTTCCAAGCAACAAAGAATTAAGGAAGCTGCATGGCTACTTTTAACAGCCTACTCTGAATTATGACAGCAAAGGCATTATGTAAAGCCAGAATTTAAAGGGAAGCAGAGCATAAAGATATGGAAATTTGCAGCCTGGTCATATGGTAGAGAAGCAGAGACCAGGATAAAAATGCAGGGTTGAAGCAGATAAACTGGTTGCTAAAGACATTATCTTGGTGGTGAGGCAGCCAGATGCTAATAACTAGGACAATGGGAAAAAAGCCCGAAAGGCATTTGAGAAGTCTGGGAGGGTGCCCCACCTATCACAGGCCCTGAGGCCTGGAAGGACTGAATGGTCCTGGAGGACAGACCTGGGTGCAGCTGCTCTCAGGAACCCGCTCCCTGCATCCCAGATACTCTGGCTGGAGTAGTCCCAAGTGGTGGTTCGTGCAGCTGCTCTGGAGAGTAGAAGCCTGAAACCTTGGTGGTATCCACTTTGTGTTACGTCTGCAGGTCATCAGGACATGAGAGCAGTGGAAGCTTGCAGCCTCCACCCAGATTTCAGAGGATGTATGGAAAAGACAGCAGGCCCAGGCAGAGATCTGCTGTGGGGGTGGAGACACTGCAGAGGCCATCTACTAGAGCAATGCTGAGTGGGAAAGTGGGGTCAGAGTCCCCACAGAGAGCCCCACCAGGGAAATGTCTAGCAGAACCAATGTAGCGGGGCTTACACCAGGACTCTAGAGCTGTAGGGCCACTGGCAACATACAACACTGGCTTGGAAAAGCCACAGGCATCAGTGCAGCTCAATCAGCTGTGCCTCGCAGAGCTGTGGGAATGAGGCTGCCTGAGGCTTTGGGGGCTCAGATGCCCCATTGTGCTCAGGATGCAGGAGTTGGAATAAAAGAAGATATTTTGGAGCTTTAAGATGTAATGTCTGCCCTGCTGGGTTTCGGACTTTTGAGGGGCCTGTTTCTCCTTTCTTCTGGCCAAATAAACCTCTTTTCTTTATGAACTACCCAGTCTTAGGTATTTCTGTTATAGCAACACAAACGGACTAATACAGGGGAGATCAAGAGACTCATTTCACCAATTGTTCCAGAGTCAGAACTAGAAGTCAGTTACCTCATCAATTTACTTTTACCACAGCATAAGGTCTTTCTTTTATCATTAAGAAGCAACTGGGCCATAGCTGCATGTATTATTCTAGGAATATAAAATCTACAAAGGGTCTCCAAAATTGTGAGACATAAGAAAATAAATGTATCCAAACTAAATTTAGTTCAAATAAAATAATCAAAATAATATAACAATACACTTTTATATACTTATGTATATAAATATTTATATATAGATAAATGTATATTCTGAATAATCATTTTAGCTTTCCTTTTGTATGCAGCATGGTAACGTATAGCTCACCATTGAAATGTAATACAAGTTAAGGATTTTTTTCTTCCTAAAATGTAATTATTTCTGAACACTATTCTTTCTTAGGAAGCTGTATAATTTTGGTATGTGTTTTAATTTAAATTACTCTCGGTCTGCTTCTTTTTTAATTATTTTAAAATGCTGTATTGAGATTAATTTCAGTGGTACTAATATATATAATTTAAATGAAAACATGAAATCAAATTACCACAGGCTTATGCAACATTTAGGGAAAGCAGCTTAAATTGGGGAGAAGTGGAATTAAATACTGTATATTATTGAAATGTATAAGTCAGTTCTTTCCTACTGTGTTAAGTAAAGGGACTGGTATGAAATGTTTAGTTCTGAATTAAAATGCTAGGGGTTTACATGAAGAGCAACATGAGTGAGCAAGGAAGGATTATCAAAGGAAAGAAACAAAAGCTGTTCTTTAGGAAGATTTAAATAAGATTTAGAAAGCACACTGAAATCGTTCCTTCTCCTTTTGCTTGTTATTTTTATGGTAATTTTATTTTCCTAGTTCTTCTCTGTAAACTATAGACAACAGCATACTGGTCTCCCCTGACCACTCCACGGATATAACCGTGGAATAGAAAAATGGTGCTAATTTGATTTAGTTCAGTAATTTTCTTTGAACTCTATTGAAATAATTTTTGAGCAATGACCAAGGTTAAGAAAAGAACGTTTAAAAATAATAGCAAGACCATTTATATAAAATATCCAGAAGAGGCACATCCAGAGAGACACAAAGTAAATTAGGTGGGAGAAAGAGGAAGGGGAAGTGACTGCTATTGTACATAATTTCTTTTGGGAGTGATGAAAATGTTCTAAAATTAGATTGTTAAGATATGAGCACAACTCTTTGAATATGTCAAAATCACTAAATCAAAAAAAAAAATAGTTGTACATAATTTAAAACTAAATCATGCAATAATATCTGCCTATTTCATTGGTTAGAAGTAAATCACAAGTCTTGCAAATGCTTATATCCTTTAAGACAATAAATCCCCTCCTCAAAATATTGTCTAAGGAACTAAGTAGGGATTCAAAGATTGGGTTATAACAGTATTTATATTAATGCTCTAGTAGTATTTACATCATTGGTATTTATGAAAAAACCTTAAAACTTTTAAAAACAAATAATAGCTATAACTGCTGGAGAATAATTAAGTTTCTCATCTGTACTCTGACCTCGGATACTTTGAAGAAGAGAATGGATGGTGGAGATGCTTTGAATTCTATGGGATGTACATAATCCCATCATACTTGTGAGCCTTAAAGTTTGGGTAGTTTAGGTCAGACATGAGTGACGTCATAGTTTCCCTAACTGTCCTTGAGAAATTTTAGAGACTGGGA
This sequence comes from Galeopterus variegatus, assembly GCF_000696425.1. NCBI lineage: Eukaryota > Metazoa > Chordata > Mammalia > Dermoptera > Cynocephalidae > Galeopterus > Galeopterus variegatus. The sequence continues at coordinate 86,779 of NW_007731824.1, forward strand.
GTCTGAAAAATAGGTTTCAGAACTTGTAAGAAACTTTTGGTCTGAAAGATCACCCATTTCAATCTAGAAAAAAAAAGCTCCTTATTTTGGCATCTTCCTTTGCTATCTATTAAATGTATCAGGTTTGAATGAAAAAAATACATATATTCATCCTTTCCTATCAATTGCCATCCTATGGCCATTTTGAAGAGTAGTTCATTCTAAAGTAGTTCATTTCCTCTGACTTTTGTGTTCTCCTCCAAATCAGTACCTAGCATTGACTGGTAATCAATGCTAATAGATATTTTTGGTTTATTATCCATTTAACATCAATTAAGACCCCTTCTGCAAGTTACCTTTCTCCTAGAAAAAACTCTTCAGCTTATTTTTGATTGGTTGCTCCTGAGTCCTTCCTCAGTTTTTTTTCAGGACCCTTCAGTCATGTGCCTTAGAAAGTGCACAAGATTTGACCATGTGCAGCACTGATCTCGGTGGTCACAGTAAGTCTGAATCAACACACATGGCTGCAGAAGTAGCAGGTAAGTTCAAAGATACAAACATAACGGTGTTTAAGAGAGAAAGAAAAAATTATGGTTCTTAAAATCTCATAAAGAATATGATCATCAAAGAGTAGGAAAATCCTATATTAATGTTTGTCTTCCTTTCCCTATACTGAGCAGCTTTTCATGAAAGTTCTTATTCTTTTATAACCATGGATTTCAGTTAATTTATTTTCTGTTTAAATTGCTCATTCAATTCTGTTTTTTCCTATCTGCTTTTTGGGATAATGCCTCTGGTACAGAACTCATTAGTTGTGTGCTTTAGGTATTTTAGAACCATTGGGGTTTGCTTGACCCAACACAACCTGGGTTGAGCCCACAGACCTCTCTACTGAGCCTGTGCAAATGTCTGATGGGTCATCCCTTTGGCATCATAGGACCAAAAATTACACCTACAGATCCTGCTAATGCCACCATTTTTCTAAACAGCAGAGGCTTGCAGATGACTTGCACCTGTGCAGATCACTGGGGAATGCCCTCAAACCTTTAAATTAATTGCAATCCCCACACCTTACACAACCCCTAACCACTTTCCCACAAATATACCTACTTTCCCGCTATGGACAAGTCAGATTTAAGATGTATATCTTGCATCTTCTCACTTGGCCCTCTTGTAAACAAAACATTTTTGCTTTTGTGAAGGCCTGTGCTTTGGTGTTTGGATTTGCAGTTGCTCATAGGCAAACAAACTCCATTCAGTTCAGTAACATTTCCTTGTTAACAATAGTGATAGCATGAAGATTCCCCTCAGCAACCAAGAAGTAACCTGCACGTGAGACACAGTGCTTGCCTACAAACTATCAACTTTTTATAGCATAAGTTTTTCAATGTACTGTATTAATCTTATGTCATCATTATTTTTTTTACTGTATATTTGAATTAAGTAAGCAATGGTGTATTGGCAACAAGAAGCTGGCTTCTCTTGAGGTCTGTGCAAGACTCTTTCACTCTGTAGTTAAGTGTAATCCTGTCTCCTACCTCCTGCTTCAGGCTTCCTTTGTTAAAAGCTAAGGCATATCCTGAATTTGGTGAGACCAGGTAAGCTACCTTGGTCTGCATGGTCTGCATTTTAGATCTGATGTGAGAGCTGAGTCCAGAAGATTCACAGGGAGTTAAATTACTCCTTGTGCAGGAAATCAACATTTGAGAGTAAAGTCGCTTTCCTTTGAGTATCATTTGAGTATTTCTCCCACCCCCACCCCCCAAAGTATGTTTTTGCATTTATGCTAAAGTCCTCAGCTGGGACATTGTGGGTTAATCTTTCACTGAATATTTATGATAAAGAATTCTAAAAATTAACTTAGAGAAATATGGAAAAGGAGAAGAAATGACAAGAGAAGATGGAGGGGTATCAGAGCAGTACAGGGTTATTTGCAATTTATGGCTTCCAAGCTTCCTGGTTGCAAATGATGAAATCCTGAGTTAGGTAATACTTGCTGTCTTTCCAAGGTCACAAATCTGCTGGTATTTTCAACAGCTTGTATATTACACATGTATGTTCAGTGCTTCTTCCTTACATAATTTTACTTCCAAAATCACAACTCAACTAATATTTTTTAACATATTATATTAGTTTAAAAATTATATCACCTCTGTAAGTTTATCTAAACTTTAACAGGGTTTAAGTTTCTGCCAAAATTTGGGTTTTAAGTAGGTACTGTTAATAATACATCTCATTCACTGAATTTCACATTTTGCATCACATAAAACTGCGTGCTTAAAGATTAATACAAAAAATGAAGATAATAATATTTTAGGAAAATAGTTAATATAGTGAAAAACAGGAAAAGTATAGTGTTCATATGTTTTGCATCTTCATAAAATGCAAATTTTTTCTGTAACCTGTTATTCTCTTTGATGTAAAATGACTATGCAACCACATTGTCATTGATAAACACAAATACATGTCAACACCCTCTGCAATCAGACTCAAACTAAATTTAAAGCTATCATGTCAATTGCTCTATTATGCATAACATTAGGTGCCAGGCAAACTGTAGTACTTTCCTTCTGTCTTCCTGCCAATGCTTACATACTTCACTCTACCTTCTACCAGTAAATTCCAGGTACTACTAAGGCATAGTAATAAGGTGGTCTGAAATCCGAGTGACTTGAGTTTTGATTTCACCTTTTCCACTTAGTACTCATCTGACCTTGGATAATTTATTTAACTTCTCAAAGACTAGATATCTCATGTGTAAAATGGAGATAATAGTAATAACACATGTCCCACTTCTGGGAATTAAATATATATATATACACACATATAAAATACTTGAAATATTATAAAGTGTAGAGTATACTAACATTTATAAAGCAAATGTATTTCACAGAGCCTAGTTTCCAAAGCCTTGTAGTTTCAGGTATAACCTAACCTTTTAACTTACATATAGAAAATGTTAAGTTTGCAAAAGACAGGAAACTTTCCCCAGGCTAAAGTCTCCATTGTGGATGTAGAATTGTGACACAGCAAAGTTAACATCTGTCCTTGAGAGTAGGTTAGCCTACTGATTAATATGTTAAGAAAGATGCTTTGTTTTTATGTAAAAATACTGAGGAAACTGCTGTAGGAAATCCAAGTATTTGCTAAGAACAAGTTTTTGTTAGTGGATCAACTTAACCTTTTGCAAATTGCATTATGGAATGTCACTTTGTTATTTCACTGATGTTACCAGCTTTTATTGTTAAACTATACTTAACCATAACTCCATCTATGTTATTTTTCTGTAACTTTCTGGCCTGGAGAATAAATACTGAGACAGAACCCCAGTTCAATGTTAATTTCCCACAGGAGGAATGCCTCTCTCTTGAGGGTTCTGAGAAGTTAACCCCTTCAGGGTGTCTCACAGCTCAGAGGAAATAGGCTTTGAATAATCCTTTGCATCTCCATCACCCAGGGGAGAGAAGTGGCAAATCCATGGGAGGACAAAGAGAGTGCAACATAAAGGATCAATAAATGTTAGCTATCATTATTTTTTAACTCCAATTCCAGCTAATTATCCTGTTAATTCTTTTTAGATACTCTTAGCAGAATACGTGTTTTATCTCCTTAGATATCCAAAGAAAATTGCACATATATATATATAATTTCTTTTTACCTTGGATTTGAAGTACTTGCTTTACTGCTGGTATATATTTATTTTATAAAATTGATATTCTAACTTTTTGTAGGTTCAAATAATGTAATAATCAATGGCTTTCTCTGCTGAATAAGAAATATCCAGAACATATTAAATAACAACAATTGTATTCATTAAAAACTACGTATTTTAGAATAGGAGAGAGTATAGAGAGGTTGTAATACAAGGGTAGAAGATGGAACTTCTAAATTAATCCAAATATGACCCAGTGGTGGCTATTGTTCAGGTTCTCTCTCCTGACAATCTAACGTGAGTAATTGATAAATCTGGAACATCAATGCCAGAGCCTTGGGATCAGAGTCTTTCTCATCCATCGTAAGCACTTAGAGAAAAATTGGAATTGATGTCAAAGCTTGCAAAATGAATCCAAACATATTTGGGTATCAAAGGACCCAGATAACACCTGGAACTGATACAAAGCTACAATATTTGTGGAGATTTTAAAGCAATAAATATACTATCGAGCAGAGAACAGGTAGAGAAGGCAAATAAAATGGCCTCTGAATCAGTGATCTTCATTTTTTTTTCTTGAAACCATAAATGAGTCTTATACTATTACAGAATTTTCAAGTTGATTTCTCAAATTTTTATCATTAATGTAAATAGTAACAAAAGATGCATTTCACACCATATTTTAAATTGTTTGAGATTTACATGACTTCAAATGTATTAAATTTACTCTAACAGAGTAAGTTCAAATCTACAATCATTTATTTAAGAAATAAAAAATGAAGCTCTTCTTAAACAGTTATACATTTTGTATTATTATTTATTCTTGAACTTTGATTTCAATTTCACTTCTTTGAAAATTTTCTTCAATATTTTTATACATGTGTTGATGTACATATTTATAAATAAAAACATTTCTGTATATTATATTTAAATTATTTATAATTTCCAGAAATAAAAAAAATCTTATGCCAGTTATGTTTTAAGTTATAAGACATTTTGTTCTGGCTTGAGACAGCATTTCATTTATTAGTGGTTCACCATTGACCACAATAACCTAATATATTACAACTTTTGAAAACGTTTAATCATAAAAGTAAAATTTATTGGGATTGAAGATATATGACAGGGTTATGAAGTTTGTTTAAGGAGATCTTTAGGTTTTATACTTAGAACTCTCTCCTTGCTTAATGGTTATGAGATTTTTATAATATAGGGCCATAAACCTTCTTGAAGTATAAGATATGCTTCTACCACTCCTTTCTAGATTTAGGTGTAAGCATACCAGTGAATATGCCCTTTATGGATACTCTCTAGTTGTATAAATAATTTCTAGGAATTTGCTAAGGAATATTGGAAGTTATGATTAATGAAGATATTTCAGAACCATTTTGCAAAGTATTGTGTTTCATCACTATGATTAGATTTTTATAACAACTTATGCTTTAAATTTAAAGAAAAAGCTGTTGCAAACTCTATAAATAATTACATACCACAAATAACTACTGGCCACCTTAACTCAATCTGTCAGCATATTTGGCTACAATAAAAACAGTTAAATTGATTTGGTCCACTTTTTTTTTTAATATTCTAAGTCTGCATTATATAATTGATTAAAGAGCTCATACTGATGTTCTACATGTCTTTGAAAACAGAGCAAGTGAATAAAAAACTGGGCTTGTATAAATGGTGAATGTGATTTGAGCTAAGAATCCTTGGCTTGCTCAACAGCTTACTGAAAACATAGGGATACTGGACTCCAAAATCAAACTTCTTATTCATGTAAGCATTATTCATGGGAATTGTTATGGTCTTCCAAGATGTTCTTCCTTACGCTTTATAGATAATCCATTTAAAAAAAACATGTTTGTCATACTCAGATAGCCAGACCCTAGTTGGTAATACTGAATGAAAATAACTCCCTAGAAAATCAATTTTACTTATTCACAGTGCCAGTGCCAAAAACTCAAACAAACAAGGCTATCAGTTAGTCTTCGTGTAACTTAATTAACTCAAGGAGATTTCATAAAGTAAACACAATCACTTTTGTGGATAGCACACAGAAAGCAAATCTGAATAGAAGTTCTACATTTTCCCCCCAGAATATATCATGTAAACTGTCAGTTTATTAAATAAAATATTATGTAAGCATTGCCTTAGCTACAATCTTCCTATTCCTGTGAAATTATATTGTATACTAATTTTTTTTTTTAAAGAAACAAAAAACAACTAGAACACCTAGGGATTTATGCTCAATGTAATTTATTTAGATTTTGAGAAAGATAATACCATCTGAAAAAATATTATTTTTCCCTAATGTGAACAATACCTGTCTACTGCTTTCAAAACCAAAATATTAGTGTCAATTTAAAACTCTATTACTTCATTTACAATTATTTTTAAGGAATTTTTCTTCACTAGATAATCTAAAACAGTTTTCTCATTAAAAATACAGAGTCACTCAGAGATAAGATATATTTGATATAAAAAAATCACTAAAATTTTACTATCTTAAATATTTAATTCTAAGAGAATAAACAGAAAGAAAAACTACAGAAATAGGCTTTACTGTACCTGTAATGGTATGCTTCATTTTCCTAAATATGACCCATTTCTGGAATAACTTGTAAGTTTAATGAGTTGGGTCGTGGACACCATCTCTAACTCTTTTATGTTTGATTGTTCTTTGCTCAATTTTTACTCAGTCATCATTTACGGTTTTATACCTTTTTATTCTGATTCAGGCTTGGCAAATGATGTAAGTCAGTAAAGAAAAATTAGTGTTTAAAAATAAACAAAAGGTAACATAATTGATGGAACAATTTTACTTGAAGTGGCCCAGTATACATTTGTAAAGGAGTGAATCTATTCCACTGTGACTAAAAGAAAGAAGCAGTTGGTTGGATTGTTTTTGGGTTGGTGGACCTAAGGTCAAAGCAGTTCTAGCTTGACTTAAGTGTTGTTACATTACAGCCAGAAGGACTGGGGAGAAATACTCAGAATCAAATTTTGTGACATTTAAATATCAAGATTATGGTTATGGGACTGTGCCCTTATTCTAAGCAAAAACAACAGATGGCCTAAACGGATAAAAGGTGGCACCCAAGGGAAGTTAAGGGGGAGGGCTAAGCATAGAGAGGCAAGGCAGGTACACATTTGACCTTTCAAGGATTGGCCTAAGCTTGGAAATCCCCACCTGCTAAGCATATAAATATGATCAATAAACGGAACTGCCTGACAGAACCCCTGCTTCGTGTGTGTGTGTTTGTTCTCTATCTGGGAGAGCAGCGGCATGCTCACCCATCTCTTGGAATCTCTTTTCTCCCTGTGTCCTGGTGGGGGGGGGGTGAAAAGGGCAATCCCTTTGGCCCCAACCCTCTAGGGAAAGGAAATACCTGTTGGGGTCCCATGTAGCCACCAGAGACGCCCAACATATGATGACTCAGAGCAGTGTAGTCATAATGGGTAAGGTGAAATTTAGTCAGATTTTAGGATTTATTTTAAACATTTTGCTAGAAATATTTTCAGTCATACATAAAGAGAAGAGAATAGCATCCAGGCCCCATATACTGCTCAACCTAATTATACAATTATCTAACTTCACCATACTTGTTTCATCTATTGCCCTATTTTTTTTNTATCTGGGAGAGCAGCAGCATGCTCACCCATCTCTTGGAATCTCTTTTCTCCCTGTGTCCTGGTGGGGGGGGGGGGGGGAAAAGGGCAATCCCTTTGGCCCCAACCCTCTAGGGAAAGGAAATACCTATTGGGGTCCCATGTAGCCACCAGAGACGCCCAACATATGATGACTCAGAGCAGTGTAGTCATAATGGGTAAGGTGAAATTTAGTCAGATTTTAGGATTTATTTTAAACATTTTGCTAGAAATATTTTCAGTCATACATAAAGAGAAGAGAATAGCATCCAGGCCCCATATACTGCTCAACCTAATTATACAATTATCTAACTTCACCATACTTGTTTCATCTATTGCCCTATTTTTTTTCCCTTTTCTAGTTGAAGCTTCTTGAAACAAATCTCAGATATTGTACCACCTCAGCCCACGATACTTGAGTACCTATCGTTAAAAATATATAAGAATATTCCCTTTATATTATATAATATTAAACATCTAACAACATTAATGATGACTTAATAGCATCCAACACCTAGCAAATATTCAAACTTTTCTAATTTATCACACATGTCTTTTTATAATTTTTCAAATCAGTACCTAATAAGGTAACAAAATACATTTGGTTGTTATATGCCTTAAATCTCTGTAAATCTAGAACTCCTCCACTTTTTATTCAATGTTATTGTCTTTTTATAGAATATGTGTCAGTTATCATTTAGAATGTCCCACATTTTTATTCATCTTCTTGCTTTCTTGTAGCATTGTCTAATTTGTTTTCCTATAGATAATATATTTCATAACTTAAAATTTAGATTTATTGCTATGATTAAATTTAAAGGTATGTTTATTATAAGAAAACTTTATAGGTTGTATTATCTGTGTATTTTTATAGGAATAACAAATAATATTTCCTAGTAAAATATTTGTGGGGTGAGAGAAAAAGAGTAATCAAGGAAGAGTCCAGATTTGTCAGTCAGAGAAACAGGAAAGACAGACTTGCCACCACAGGAGATTAAGCAGGGTTGGGATGAGGATCAGGAGTATAGTTTTTGAAAGGTTAAGTTGGAGATGTGATATAGTGATATTGTGTACACCATTAAACAAACAAGATGAGAGAGAAGGGGATAGAATGAGTCAGGAAATATAAATAAGGATGTAGTCAATGTATCAATGTCCTCAGAAGACTTTAAAATGGAAGAAAGCAGCAAGGAATTAAGCATAGAAAAATATTGGTAACTGTACCAGGATGACCCTAATATTAAAAGGTCAATGAGAAGAGTGGAACTCAACAAAGAAGACTGAAGAGGAAAGACAAAGAAAAATTAGTGGCTTGAATACCCAGTGAAGAGAATATTCCCAGGGAGAAGAAAGAAACAGCTTTTGCAAACACTGTTCATATGTCAAATAAGTTGAGGACAGAAGATTAGCCATCAGATTTCATAAGTAAAGGGTACTGATGTCATTGAGAATAAAAGTTTATTGACGTGGTAGAAATTAAAGAATGATTGAGGACATTTCAGACAGATTGGAAAGAGAGATATTGGAAAGGTCAAGTATAGAAGGTATTTTTAAGCATTTTATTTTTCAAAGTCACTTAAGGAAATGGTGGAAGATTGGAAGAGAAAAACTGCAGTAATGAACCAACAAGATTTACCAATATTGAAAACAAGAGAAGTTTATTTTTTGCTTCCAATAAAGTTAAACATTTGTAATGCTGGTTGGAAGTTTCTTCCCCATATGGAGCTTGCCATTTTGTATCTTGACTATTCGCTAGGGTCTTGGAGACTTTGCTGTTAGCAGCAGAGGGAATGGGAACAGGTGTGGACCACACCTCAAAGTGGTACACATTCACCAGTTCTGTTCCTGTTTCTCTTGTCAGTCAGTCATTTGAACACACCTATATCAAATGATGTTGGAAAATCTAACCTGGTCAAATAAATAGCTGGAAAATATAACTAATTGGTAACCTACTAGATTATTTCTATGAAGGAAGGATTTATTTTTTTTTATTGAATCAAAATTGATTATACATATTTTTGGGGTTCAACATTGAGATATGTTGATCAAATCAATATTACCAGCATATATATTGCTACAAATCATAATTATTCTTTATGCCCTTGTCCAGTGTCTCCCCATCCCCTTCTCTCTCCCCCCTCCCCCCTCTAATTACCCTAGATTTCTTTCCTCCCTCTGAAAGAGTAATGGTTACTCTGTTGATCTGTTGCCTAAATGATCTTTCCAATGCTGAGAGGTGTGATCAGGTCCCCCAGTATTATCACAGAGCACATGCTTCTTCTGTCCCTCTGAAATAGGCTTTGTAGAGAGAGACATCTCTTCTTTTCTTTAACTCTGCTGGTGACTCTACTGTGTCAATGCACTCCCATGGTTGGCAGATCATCTGTGTGGTGGTTGTGGTGTCTAGCCACTTTCACGGCAGCCATGGTTATTGTGGTGGCTGTGGTGGGCCAACCACATGGAGGTGATGTTTTTACATGCTCCTTGGCTCTGGAAGTGTGCCTGGATGTGGGAGTGGGGTCTGGTCCCGGTTGCAAGCCTCTAGTTCCCAGGCAGGCACCAAGGTGCTGGTGGTATGCCTGGGCCAGAACTAATTTGTTGCCCTTTCCTTACTTCTAAAATGGTTAAACTTCCTGTGTGAACCAGTACTTGAGCTGTGTGGTTGAGCTAAATTGCTGCTTTGCTGCTATTTCCCTAGGGAAGGCTTTTTGTACAGCTCAGGGTTTAATGGTTGACCTATAGGTACTTCCGGCTCTCCAGAGACTCAGTGCACCTGGGTTGTGTAGAAACTCTGATCTGGGCCTGAGTTTGTTCATCAAACTGTACCTCATGCAATTCTGCATTCTGACCAGTCTCCTCTGAGGGGTCCTGTACTGATTGCGGGGATGGATCGGCTGTCCTTGCTGTGCCCCAGTGTTCTCCCAGTGGGCCCATCTCCCCCACTGCCTGTGCTCCAAGCACTTACATGTGATGGGCCCTGAACCAGTCCCTTGCGATGACTCACTAGCCTCTGAGTGGCTCCCTTTTTTCAATTGTTCCAGCTCCTCGCTCCTGCGTGGGTCCACAGGAACCCTATTAGTGGTCTTGCTGTCCTGGGGCCTCCAAGTTCCTCTTCTCCCCTGCTGCCTCCAAGTAACTGCATCTGAAGGGCACAGCTGCAGCTTCTGCCAGCTCCTGCTCCATGCACTCAGCAGAAATTGTGCAGCTTGAAATAACAGAAATTTATTCTCTCCCAGTTCTGGATGTCCAAAATCGAAGTGTCAGAAGGGCTTCCGTCAGAGGGAGAATCTGTCCTGTGCCTCACTTCTGGCTTCTGGAAGTTGAATATCAGTTCTTGGCATTTCTCAGTTTGTGGCAGCATTATTCCAATCAGTGCATATGTCCTCACATGACACTCTATGTACCTGTGAATGTGTTTTCTCTTCTTATAAAGATACAGATCACTGGATTTGTGTCCTCTCTAATCCAGTATGACCTCATCTTAATTTAACTAATTACACCTTTAAAGACCCTAGGTCATGTTTGCAGGTACTAGATGGGCTTGTAACATATCCTTTTTGGGGTACACAATTCAACTCATGCAGTTAGTTTGCACCATGGTTGTGTTTTACTCCAATTCTAAGAAATCTTTAACATTGGAGTACTATACAATGTGTTCTGCAAAGATACATTATGGTAGTATGACAATGAGATTAGTAAAATTGAGACTGGGAATGGGTTACACATGTCACCTCTGCTGCTTTTTAAAAAAAATTTAGTTTTATTTTATTTTACTTCTCAAAATACATTGTATTTGCTTTTTCATGCCCCTTTACCCATTCCTCTCCACACCCTCTCGCTATTGTATATAGAGCTGTAATAAACATTGGAGTACAGGTATCCCTTCGGCATGATGATTTCCATTCCTCTGGGTATATTCCCAGCACTTGAATCACTGGGTCATATGGTAGATCTATCTGTAATTGTTGAGGAAACTCCATATCATTTTCCATAAAGGCTGCACCATTTTGCAGCCCCACCAACAGTGGATGAGAGTTCCTTTTTCTCTGCAACCTCTCCAGCACTTATCCTTCCCAGTCTTTTGGATGTTAGCCATCCTAACTGTAGTGAGATAGTATTGCAGTGTGGTTTTGATTTGCAATTCCCAGATGTTGCGTTATATTGAGCATTTTTTCATGTGTCTGTTGGCCATTCATATATCTTCCTTTGAGAAATGCCTATTCAGCTCCTTTGCCAATTTCTTAATTGGGTTGTTTGTTTTTTTTTATTGTAAAGTTGTTTGAGCTCCTTGTATATTCTGGATATTAATCCTTTGTCAGATGTATATTTTGCAAATATTTTCTCCCACTCTGTTGGTTGTTTTTTTACTCTGTTGATTGTTTCTTTTCCTGTGCAGAAGCTTTTCAGTTTGATATAATCCCATTTGTTTATTTTACCTTTAGTTTCCTGTGATTTTTGGGTCCTTTTCCTGAATTCTGTACCCACTCCTACTTCCTGGAGTGTTTCCCCTGTGTCTTCTTTAAGGAGTTTTATTGTTTCAGGATGCATATATAATTCTTTAATCTATTTTGAATTGATTTTGGTATATGGAGAAAGATATGGGTCTAGTTTCATTCTCCTACATATGAATCTCCAGTTTCCCAGCACCACTTGTTGAAAAGGCAGCCTCTACCCCAGTATGTATCTTTGCTGCCTTTGTCAAAGATCAGATGTCTGTAGTTGTGTGGGTTGATTTCTGGATTCCTATTCTATTCCATTGGTCTGTGTGTCTATTTTTATTCCAGAACCATGTTGTTTTGGTTATTATAGCTTTGTAATATAGTTTAAAATCAGGAAGTGTTATGCCTCCAGCTTCCCCCCCCCCCAGGATTTATTTGGCTATTGTTTTTCCTTATATATGTCTGGATAGCTTTTTTCCATCTCAGAGAAAAATGCCATTGGAATTTTGATGGGGATTGCATTGAATCTCTAGATCACTTCTTCATGATGTAGAAATACAGCAATCACCTTGGTTTCTTGCTTAAAAGGACACCTGAGCCCTCTGAAATTCCTATTCTGCTTCTCCCACCTGATGAGTCAGCTTACCATTACTAGAACCATTTAGGTATCCTTTGTCTCTGAAAGTTCGGGGAGTCCAATTGCAATATTTCTCAAATAGTTTATTTTTCTCAGTTGTCTCACTAGTGGTTTATGTATCCCCACTCAGAAAACATATTTCAAGCATAAAGAGAAATTGCCATAGCTCATTAGGTTTAAGAAAAAAGAGGTTTCAGTCCTGACCATTTGCTCCAAGGGTGGGGGATATGTTGAAGTCAGCATTATAATAGCTTTCTTCCAGAAAATCTCTTAATATGTCTTTCTCCTCTTTAGAGTCAGATCCCTTTTTATATTCTTGATCTGTTAGAAGGATACAGGAGTTACTGGATTGACTTTTTAACATCCTTTAAAAAAATTTTTCAAGACATAAGGGTCATAGACTCACTTTGGTACATGATATTTATTACTAAAGCATCTGCTGAAAGGTAGGGAATCTGCATTTAACAGCTTGTGATAGTCACATTTTGGATTTATTATATTAACAAATAATATATCAGCTTTAATATTACCAGCTAAAATAATATATTTCAGGGAAGAATGACTCATGAAACATGACTCCATAAGCGCCAAAAGTAGACAATAAGATTTGAGATATTAGAGGAAGACAGTTTATCATCAGTGTTGGTAACAGAGTAAGACAAGTGAGGAGCCTAGTACACGAAATTTAAATAGGCACACTCACTTTCACTCTAAATTTACATTTTTTGTCATATTTTCTAATTTAGAAATAAGTGCCATCACCTTACAGACACCAAAATTATAGATATTGTCCAAGACACATCTCTATCACTCCCCATATCCACTAAAGACACTTTCTATATTCAGATTTCCTGTTCTTGTTCATATCTACACCCTTCTCTCGAACCATAGAATTTCAACATGATTAGTCTTTGCCTAGACTATAGTAAGTCATCTCTTAATTTATCTTCCTGAATCCAAATCAGTTTTTTTAAAATTATCTTCAGTTCTACCCACTGGACTGATCTTTTTAAATTTTAAAAGTAGACTTCTGTTGAACCATAGAATTTCAACATGATTAGTCTTTGCCTAGACTATAGTAAGTCATCTCTTAATTTATCTTCCTGAATCCAAATCAGTTTTTTAAAAATTATCTTCAGTTCTACCCACTGGACTGATCTTTTTAAATTTTAAAAGTAGACTTCTGTGGCTTTATTTAAATACTGTATCAGCTCCTTGCCACTCAGTCAAGTAATGAAGTTCACATCATAATCTGTTCCTGTTCACTTCTACCACCTTATGTCTCCCAGCCTAACAGGGCAGTTTCCCAAATGCATCACACCATTTTGTTCATTTGTGTCTTTGCTCTCATGCAAATCCTTTCCCACCACTCAGTTTCTATTGGGAAGGACCCGCTTATGTCTCAGGACCCAGGTCCAGTGTCATTTCCTCTGTGAAGATTTCCCTCAACCTTCCCAGGCTCAACAACAATGTTTACATTTATCCCTAGCATGCTTTATCACATTTACCATTTACTTAACTCAAAGCTTCTTGAGAGTCAGCATATACATATTCTTTCTCTTTATTCACTGTTCTAATAGGAAAAACTTGCAGATTTTTAGCACATGTATGTTAAATGAATAAATGCATAAAATGTCCTTGGAGTAATAAAAAAAATAAATCCTTCTATTTATAAAAATTTTAAACCATTTTTTGCTCTCCCAGAATTTCCTGGACCATGAAAATTTAATGCATGCTCTGACATTTTAAAGTTGAAAGTAGATGAACATGCTGTATTAATACAAATTCTTCCTTCTCAAAAGGTGGCTAGATGTTCTCAAAGATTCTCTTTACCTCCCAGGGCTCCTTTTAGTACCCTCAAATGAATCTCTCATTTCAGGTTCAGAGAATCTCTTAACTGTAAAGGGGTGTCCTCTGGAATACAGTGGAAGTCTCACATACAAAAATCACTTCTGCTCATGATTCAGCTAAGTTGTTGGCTAACAGTTTTCCCAAAGTGACCTGTAAACCCAAATCCCAAGTCAGACTTGAAGATTTGCCAGAATCATTTTCCTTTTTCTTCCTTCTGTATTTGGATAGATTCTATAGAGCAGATCAGTTAAACTAAAATCATAACTACTAACTTACATAATTTCATAATTTCTGCTCAGAGTGGAAATTACACTAGAGGTTACGGGCTTTTTATATTCAGGAGCTTCCTCTAATCCAATTCAATCTCCCTAAAGTTAAGTTGGCATGAGCCTAAAACAATCACAACTGAGGATACGTAACTAAAATTTACTGTTGTATAACTTACAGCCACATTAACCTGAAACAGTTAATTATGCAGATATACAGTTTCTCCATTTCAAGGTAATCAGGAATAAATGGTAAGCTGTTCTTAGAAATGACAATAAGACTGCTGAAATCAACAAGAATGACATTTTCTCAGTGTGGTATTGCTCTTTATCTATAATTAACATCTATGACAAATATTCCTTGGAGAAATACAACATTTGGTTATCATCCAAATGATTAAACATCAACGTACATTACACAGATTAGATAAAGACACACACATATTGAAAGGTAAAACCCAGAATAGGACTACATAAAGCTGGATTTGTCTTGTTCCAGTGCTGACAGGCTTAGCACATTAACAGGGAAGCAGACAAAACAGCAGAAGCTAAGATGGTTGTTTTGTTTTGTTTTCAATGTACATTTTGTTTGGGAAAGGTATGCATTTCTCCTTGATGGAAGTCTGCTGGATATAGGTAGCAGTAAGGTGAAAGTCTGAACCTTGATGAAGCCAATTTAATGAAAGCCTATTCCTAGGTGGAAGGAATGTAAGCTTGTTTTGAGTAGAAGAAAATGAGAGAGATATTAAACAGTATCAAAGAATGGTTGAGGAAACAGAGTAGAATGACAGGATTAAAAAGACAGTGGAAGCATATGCTACAAGTTGAAAGCATATCTTAATAGGAGATGAAGTGGTGAAGATTCAAAGAAAAAAATTCTCTAAGCAATGAGTAACTAATATGAACACCACTCCCTGCATAGACATTTACATTAAATGATAATTTTGACTTATTTTCTCCTATATACAGAGAAGGACATTTTAACGTACATATATAAGGATTATATTAGTGCGGGTGTGGTAGAAGCACAGAAGAGATAAGCTTCTGCTTAGGTCTAGATTCAGTGGAAAGGGATTATACTTCCCTCTATTCTGGACACTTTGCGTGAAGACCCTGCTGCATGGGGGTTGAAACAATGCCCAGAGTCAGTACAGCTTCACCACTGCATACATGGTGAAATATTGTGGAGTCACAAGCAGATTCTTTCCCTTTCACATTTGTTGTATTTTTTCACAGCCTCACTTACAATATAATTAAATTATTTTTAAAAAATAAATTCAAGTTGATATATTTTTTTTCAGTTTTTCCTACCTTAGATAGAAATGTGTAATATAAAATAATATTTCTAAACCATACTTTAACTTTTATAGAAAATAAAGATAGATATTCTAATAAAGAGAAAATTTATTTAGAAATATTTTGTGTGTTAATTTAATGAATAGTTATTACTAAATAGAAAAAAAAAATGCTACCTGCTGTTAGTTTAAAAGAGACACAGAAAAATATCAAGAAGTGATTTTCAAAGATAAATATGGTTATATATACATACACACTTAGTTTTTGAAAATATATATTCACAATTTTAAGATAAAAATTCACAGTTGAAATAATAAAGGAGAACACCAGCCCCTGCAGCCCAATGCACCAAGGTGAGCCCAGTAGACCCACATGGCAGAGGCAATCCCTCACCCCCCCATGGACCCAGCGGGGAGTGCCAGCCCCCATGGCCCAAACAACTGAGGTAATCCCAGGAGACAAAAGTTGTGGGAATTCACCACCACATGACCAACCCTGCAAGAAATTCTAAAGGGAGTTATTCATCTATAATCTGAATAAATGATGACCAGTATCATAAATACACAAGAAACAGGAAAACCAACCATTAAAACAAAAATGCCAGTAAGAAAGAGAAAGAAGCTAAATCATCCCACCTTAAATTTCCAACTAACATTGAAGGAGAGAAGTAAAAGAGAAAATACTGATCCAAAGATACTTAAGTCATCTAAACAAGAAACAATTAAATGACAGGAATTAAACAATACTTGTCAACAACTACCCTAAATGTGAATGGACTAAACTTCCCATTCAAAAGACACAGACTGATTGGATTACAAAGCTAGACCCAAGTAAATGCTGTCTTCAGGAGACCCATCTCACCTGTAGAGATATACACAAACTAAAAGTGAAGGGATGGAAAAAGATATACAATGCAAATGGAAACCAAAATCGAGCAGAAGTAGCTATTCTTATATCATAAAAAATAGACTTTAAACCAAGAAACATAAAAAGAGACAGAAGGCCACTATATAATGATAAAAGGATCTAACCAGCTAGAAGACATAACAATCATAAATATATATGTACCCAATACTGGAGCACCCATATATATATATATAAAGCAAACACTCTTAGACCTAAAGAAAGAAACAGTCCCTAATACATTAGTACTGGGTGATCTGAACACCCTTCTCTCAGTATGGGACAGGACTTCCAGGCAACAAGTCAACAAAGAGACACAGGATTTAATCTACACCTTAGACAAACTGGACCTGGCAGATATATACAGAACATTTCACTAAACAACTAAAGAATATACTTTTCCCTCATCAGTTCATGGTGCATTCTCCAGCATAGATCACATATTAGGTCACAAATCTAGTCTCAGCAAATTTAAGAATATTGAAATCATTCCATGTATCTTTTCAGACCACAATGGACTAAAATTGGAAATCAATAATAAGCAAAACTCTGGAAAGTATACAAATACATGGAAACTAAATAATAGGCTCTTGAATGATCTATGGGTTCAAGAAGAAATTAATCAGAAAATCAAAAAATTTCTAGAAACTAATGAAAATAAAGATACAACATATCAAAACCTGTGGGATACTGCAAAAGCAGTACTAAGAGGCAGATTTATTGCAATAAATGCTTACATCAAAAGAATGAAAAGACTTCAAATAAAAAACCTAACATAAGCCTCAAAGAACTTGAAAAGCAACAATCCAAATGTAAAGGTAGTAGACAGAAAGAAATAATTAAGATCAGAGCAGAACTAAATGAAATAGAGACCTAAAAAACAATAGAAAAGATCAACAAAACAAAAAGTTGGTTTTTCAAGAAGATAAATAAAATAGGCAAACCATTAGCTAGGTTAACAAAAAAAAAAAAAAAAAAAAGAGAGAGAAGACCCAAATAACAAAAATCAGAAATGAAAAGGGAGACATTACAAGTGATACCACAGAAGTACAAAGAATCATTAGAGACTATTATAAACAACTGTATGACAACAATTATGAAAATCTGGAAGATATGGATAAGTTTCTAGACACATACAGACTACCAAGAATGAACCAAGAAGGGATAGAAAACCTGAACAGGGGCTGGCCCCATGGCTCACTTGGGAGAGTATGGCACTGGTGGCACCGAGGCCACGGGTTCAGATCCTATATAGGGGTGGCCGGTGCACTCACTGGCTGAGTGTAGTGCAGATGACACTGAGCCGAGGGTTGTGATCCCCTTACTGGTCAAAAAAAAGAAAAGAAAAGAAAACCTGAACAGACCAATAAAAAGCAATGAGATTGAAGTGGTAATTAGCAATCTTCCAAGAAAGAAAAGTCCACGTCTGGATGACTTTACAGCTGAATTCTATAAAACTTTTAAAGAGGAGTTAATACCAATTCTCCTCAAACTATTCCAAACAATTGAAACAGAAGCTACTCTCCCAAACTTATTCTATGAGGCCAACATAAGTCTGATACCAAAACCAGATAAAGATACAACAAAAAATGAAAATTATGGGCCAATATCCCTGATGAATGTTGATGCAAAAATCCTCAACAAAGTATCAGCAATCAGAATACTGCAACATGGTAATAAAATTATTCACTATGATCAAGTGGGATTCATCCCAGGGATGCAAGGATGGTTCAGCATACAAAAGTCAATAAATGTGATACATCACATCAACAAACTCAAGGACAAAGACCATATGATTATTTCAATATATGCTAAAAAAGCATTTAAAAAAAATCAACATCACTTCATGATAAAGACTCTCAACCAATTAGGTATAGAAAGAAAATATCTCAACACAATAAAAGCCATCTATGACAAGCCCACAGCTAGTATCATTGTGAATGTGGAAATACTGAGAGCCTTTCTTTTAAGAACAGGAACGAGACAAGGATGCTGACTCTCACCACTTCTATTTAACATAGTACTGGATGTACTAGCCAGAGCAATCAGGCAAGAGAAAGAAATAAATGGAATCCAGATTGGAAAAGAAGTCAAACTTTCTCTATTTGCAGATGACATGGTAGGATATATAGAAAAACCTAAAGACTTTATAAAAACTTCTAGAGCTGGTTAACAACTGCAGTAACATTGCAGGATACAAAATAAATGCCCCAAATCAGTTGCATTTATATACTCAAACAATGAACTAACAGAAAGAGAAATAAAGAAGGTAAGCCCATTTACAATTGTCACCAAAAAAAAAACAAAAAAAAAAAAACCTAGGGATTAATTTAACCAAGGAGGTGAAAGTCCTCTACAATGAGAACTACAATCCACTTCTGAAAGAAATTAAAGAAGACATGAAAAAGTGCGAAGATATTCCATACTCTTGGACTGGAAGAATTTACATTGTGAAAATGTCTATACTACCCAAAGCAATCTTCAGATTCAATGCAATCCCCATCAAAATACCTATGACATTCTTCACAGAAATAGAAAGAAAAAATCCTGACAATCATGTGGAACAGCAAAAGACCCCAAATAGCCAAAGCAATCCTGAGCAAAGAAATAAAGCCAGAGGCATAACACTTTACCTGACTTCAAATTATACTACACAGCTATTGTAACCAAAACAGCATGGTACTGGTATAAAAATAGACATTCAGACATTCAGAGAACCCAGAAATCACCCCTCAGGCTTACAGCCATCTGATACTGGACAAAGGCAACAGAAATCTACATTGGGCAAATTACTGCCTATTTAACAAGAGATGCTGGAAAAACTGAATATTCATATGCAGAAAAATGAGGCTGGATATGCATCTCTCACCATACAGTAAAATCAATTCAAAATAAATTAAATACTTAAGTATAAGATCTGAAACTATAAAATTACTAAGAGAAAATATAGGTGAAGAAGTTCAGCAACTGTGTCTGGGCACAGATTTTATGAATATGAGCCCAAAAGCACAAGCAGCAAAAAATTAAAATAAAATAAATAAACAAATGTGACTATGTCAAACTAAAAAGCTTCTGCACAGCAAAGGAAACAATTAACAAGTGAAACAACAATCTACAGACTGGGAGAAAATTTTTGCTAACGATGCATCTGACAAGGGATTAATATCCATAATATACAAGGAATTCAAGCAATTATACAATAAAAAAAACAAATAATCCAGTTAAAAAATGGGCAAAGGAGCTGAATAGATATTTTTTCAAAGGAAGACATACAAATGGAGAACAGGTACATGAACAAATGCTCAACATCACTAGTCATCATGTAAATACAAATTAAAACCACATTGAGATACCACTTCACCCCAATTGGACCGGCTATAATCAGTTAGTAACAAATGCTGGCAAAGGTGTGGAGAGAAGAGAACACTCCTGCACTATTCGTGGGTCTGTAAATTAGCACAACCACTTTGGAAAATGGTATGGAGGTTTCTCAACCAACTACAGATTGATCTTTCATGTGATCCAGCAATTCCACTTCTGGGTACATACCCAGAGGAATGGAAATCATCATGTCGAAGGGATACCTGCATTCCCATGTTCATTGCAGCTCTGTTTGCAATCGCCAAGACATAGACCCAACCTAAATGTCCATCACTGGATGATTGGATAAGGAAACTGTGGTATGTATACACCATGGAATACTACTCTGCCATAAAAAAGAATGAAATCCTCCCATTTGCAACAACATGGATGAGCCTGGAGAAACTTACGTTGAGTGAAATAAGCAAAGCACAGAGGGATAAATACCGCATGTGCTCACTCATATGTGGGAGCTAAGAGAGAAAGAAGGAAGTAAAGAAAGACCACAGTGGTGTGCTGGTCGTGCAGAGGGAGAGAACATTCCTTGGGCTACAAAGTGCTGTTGGGGGAGAGGAAGAAGGGAGGGAGGTTGGGAATAATTGAATGGGGGACACAGAGTAAAAATGCAATTTGTGGTAATGGGTATGCTGCCAGTATGAATTTGGCCCTCACGTCATGGACACGAGGGGTAACAATCAGCTTTGTATATCATGAATATTCATAACCAATAAAAAATAATAATAAGGGAGTGGGCTGTTAAAAATTCCTTTCTGAGTCAAAAATTTGGATTAAAGACTTCAGATAAAAGTGTTTTTAAAATTTGTGAGTTATTTACTTCAAATCATTTTATCCTGAATGTATTTTTTTAGACATGACAATAATTTATATTAAGAGAACACACAGGCTTCTGGTCAAGGTGGTGGAATAGATGGTCCCCAGCATCACACTCTCCCACAAATCAACCAATTTACAACTATTAAAAAGCAATGACAGCCAAGCTGGGGCTGCTAGAACTCAGAGGAAGAGGAGGAGAGACCTAAGGAGTGAATGAAGGCAAGAGAAGCTGTGATGAGAGAAAGAAAGAACCTCTCTGACCATTTTGAATCCCAGCCACTTCAGGATCGGCCCTGCTGAGTGCACTGAGCAGGAGCTGGGAAAAGCCGCAGGTGTGCCCTTCGGATGAAATTATTTGGAGGTGGCAGGGGAGAAGAGGGCGGTGGTGGCCCTCAGGCCAGCAAGACCACTAACAAGGTTTCCATGGGCCCACATAGGAGCAAGGGGCCACAGACAGCAGAAAAAAGGAGTGACTCGGAGGCTGGTGAGTCATCTCAAGGGACTAGCCCTCGGCCTATCCCATGCAAAGTGTTTGAGGTGTGGGTGGTTGGGGAGATGGGCCCACCCGGGAACACTGGGGCACAGCAAGGACAGCTGATCTGCCCTCCAATCAGTGCAGGCCCACCCTGTGAAGACTGGTCAGGAATATAGAACTGCAGGAGGAGCAGTTTGCTGAAAAGATTCAGGCCCAGACCGGAGTATCTAAATAACCCAGGTGTACTGACACAAGACCTGGAAGTACCTACAATTCAACAATTAAAACCTGAGCTGCCTTCCCCAGAGAATCACAGCAAAGCAGCAATTTAGCTCAATTACAGGGCTCAAGTGCTGGTCCCCACAGGAAGTTCCCACATTTTAGAAGTAAGCAAAGGACAACAGATCAGATGTTAAGAAGTGGAAACAGTGAATAGTCCAACACAGAACTGAAAGAAAACACAAAATACCTACAGATTGGAGACAAAGTTTGACATTAACTAGAAAATGTCTCACTTCACCAAAAAACATGCATAAAACCTGGGACAGGGAGCCCCCTGGGCCCCCAAGTTAGGGAGGAGGGAGGGCCCGGGACCTCAGCCATGCCCCCTCCAACACCCACAAACAGCCCAGCAATGACCACCAAACTGCTGCAAAAAGCA
>NW_007731824.1:108956-110990 GCF_000696425.1 Galeopterus variegatus
AAACATATGGAACCAGGGACCAGGCAAGGAGCACGCCCAAAACACCACTTCCATGGCCCATCACAATGACCACAATAGCCATGGCTGCTGCAAAAGTGGCTAGACACCACAACCACTATGTAGATGTCCTGTCAGCAACTCGAGGGCATCGACACAAGGAGAGTCACCAGCAGAGACCAAAGAAAAGAAGAGGATGTTTCTCTCCAGCAAGCCCATTCCAGAGTGACAGAAGAAGCATCTGCTCTACAATAGTAGTGGGGATCTGAACACACCTCTCCCAGCACTGGGCAGATCATCTAGGCAACAAATCAACAGAGTAACTGTCACTCTTTCAGAGGGAAAGACGAAATCTAGGGTTATGCAAGGTGGGAGGGGGCAGGGAGAGGGGGATGGGGAGAGATTGGATGAGGGGCATAAAGAATAAGAATAATATATATGGTAAGATATTGAATTGATCAACGTATGACAATGTTGAACCCCAAAATATGTATAATCAATTATGACACAATAAAAAATTTTAAAAATAATTTACATTGAAGCAAATTGTATATGAAAATCTACATGAATTTCCATAAATGGTTGAAATATCACCTAGTTTATCACAGACTAAAATTACTGTTAAAATAAACAATAAAATATTATTTTTGATCTATGTATGTCAATTATAACAGAAAAAGTTGTATAATTTTTTCCTAGTGCATTAAGCTAGAAAAATTATTAGAAATCAGGTAAGATACAGTGTTATTAATCTTCCATTTACAAGTCAGTTGAGCAGAAAATTACACTCAAGTGCTCACCAACTAAGATACTAATGTCATATTGAATAATCACCCCTACATTTTTATATTTATTTTCTTAAAAACTTATCCTATAAAATAGATAATATACAATAGTTAAAATTGATTTTAACTATGTAGCTTAGTTAAATAGAACAATGTGGCAAAATTAAACATATTTCAGGCACAAATAAAAATATTTAATAGGTTTTATTTTTTATTTAAAAATACATCATTTTAATTATCAAAACAATAAACTTGCCAAGTATTTTTTTTATACTTTCATTTCACTTCTCTACAGACAAACTCAAAATGCTAAAGTTTTCTCAAACATTTAAAATTACCACCGATCTTTGACAACAGTAGTAATGGGGCTTGAAGAGGGCTATTTACTGAATGACCCTAGAACAATTGGTAATCCATATAAAACTATAAGCTTATCTCTATTTCTTCTCACACACAGAAACCAGTTCTAAGTATATTAATAATAAATGTAAATGAGGTAAAATTATAAAACGTGGTAGATCATATGTTTATGATTAGTATGAAAATAAAATCCCCCAAAATGAAAATCATAACACTTTAAGTAAAACTTTGACATGTTTAATTAAGAATTCAATTCATCAAAATTCACTATGTGAATATATTGGCTACCAACAAGAAAAAATATATACTTGTATTTTACACTGGTAAAGGTTTTTATCCAAAGCAATATAAGGAATTCCTACTAAATAATATTGGCAGGAAAACCAATCAAATAGAAAAAAATAGGGAAAATTTTTAGGCAATCATTTTACGGAAGAGGAAATCTGGATAACCACCAATCATCTGAAAATATACTAAAAATATCAACAATGTGGAAAAAGGAAATTAAAAATGAATACATTACATGCTCCAGTCAAGCAAAATGTTTGTTTTCATAACTTCAAAGGTTGGTATAGATTGGAGTAATGGAAATCTCATACATTGCTGGAGAAAATGTAAATTTTATAAACATGTTAAAGTAATTTATAATTATTTTATAAATCTATATATTTGCATAAGAAGTAATCTAATACACAAATGAATTGAATAAAGTTTACAACAGCAATGTTTATTACAGTAAAAATTTGGAATCGACCTACTCAACAAGAAAATAAAGAAAAAAATTTGACCTACTCATTATATATCTAATTCCACTTAAATAATAAAAGACATATAAAGCTCACAGTATGTTGTTTAAGGTTACATATTTATGTAGAACATTTTTTAAAGCAAT
>NW_007731824.1:111371-117870 GCF_000696425.1 Galeopterus variegatus
AAAAAATTTGACCTACTCATTATATATCTAATTCCACTTAAATAATAAAAGACATATAAAGCTCACAGTATGTTGTTTAAGGTTACATATTTATGTAGAACATTTTTTAAAGCAATAGGAAAATTAACATAAAATTTAGCAAAACTGTTATTTCAAAGATGTGGAGAGAGTGAGACGGGATCAGGCCCACAGTTGGTATCAAATCTATTTATTTTCTGTGTGTGGATTCAGTGTACTCATGTTATTGCCATTTTTTATCTAATATTAATTGTAAATATCCTTTATACGTATTCAGTATTTAGTTAAAGTAAAACAGAGCCCTTCACATTAAAAACAAACAAACAAACAAACAAAAAACTCCAGCTTTTATATAAGAACATTACAGTACACAGCAACAAAGTGTGATTGTTGCATTTATATTTGTTCTTTTACATGTTCATTCACGTTAATCCTCTTTTTTATTAATGCACCAAACTGGGTAACTACTGTTACTCTACCTGAATTTCTTGCAACAAGATATTATTTCAAGCTAGATAAACTTAATATGTAAATATAAAAAGAACACCTACATGAAACTCATTCTGGCAAATTTAGGATTTTCTAGAATTTTTCTGATGTCTCACTTTTGAAAATTAAAATCCATTATTTAATTTTTGAAAAGCAAATATCCCAGGCAGAAGCAAAATATAAATCTGTATGTGTCATTTCATGCATACATTGAATGTTTTAGGAAGTTATTTTCTGAGAAAAATATTTTATTTATGCTATATATTAATTTTACATTAAAAAAAATTATTGCTGTGTACTGGTCACTTGATATGTAACAATGAACAACTATCCCATATAATCTTGAACTGTTATACTAGTAGGGTTCACACTAGAAAGGTAATGAATAGATATATTAGATTGTGGTTTTTAGTCATTGTAGGGAGAAATTAAGTTTTCTTTTAGAGTAAAAAAGTGACTTGAAACTTCCGTTAACTCTATTCAGTAGAGATTATTGCTAAACTGATATCTGAGTTAGAAGCAGCATTTAACTAGAAGAAAACTTGAGAAAGGACTATTTAAAAAAGAATGTGTATGATATTTGAAGGCCTGGAGGTGGAGAAAAGCAGTATGTACACTGGAGAAACTGTAAATTATTCAGTTTGTCAGGAAAATGAAGGTGCAAGGGATAATTGCACAACTATGACACTTCAGGAGGTGACACTGAAGAGCTAAGAGTCAATTAATGCAGGATTTGGAAAGCCACAGTAGGGTATTTAAATTTTATCCTGAAAGCAATAGGGACTTTTTATACTTTGTTAACAATAGAGTTGTATGACACAATTTGACATAACATTATGTTGCAGGTGTACAGTGGAGGACGGTTAAGACAGATAAGACACTGTTATTGTAACACAAGCAGTTGAAAGGTTGAGTAAACAGGGCAATGGGAGTGTGAAGGGAAAAAGTGAAAAGATCAGTGGGGAATTTTGAATAACAGATCTTGAAGGTTAAGTGCATGTGGGGGTGGAGAGCAAGAAAAAGAAAGCCAAAATGTCATCTTTCTGACTTGGGTGAAGTAGATGATGGCAGTTATCCAGGAATGGGACACTGCAGGGGAAACAAGGTTGTTTAACAAAAATTGCAAGTTTTGCAGATGTGAAATACAAGTATGTCATATAGACGTTAGTAACAGAGGCCTAGATTTTAAAACAGAGATTTGATCAAGAAAAACAATTGAAAGAACAATTTTATCAATGATAAATAACCAGATTGGCAATAAAGTATACATATGGAAAGAGAAGAAATAGCCCATAGGAATATCCAGTTCATAGGGTGGGTAGAGGGAAAAGAACACAGGACAAGGAATTAGGCTGTAAGACAGGAGTCACAGATGCAACAAAACTGTGTATTTAGAAGGGAGATGGGCAATAATGTCAAACTCTTTTTAGGAGTCAAGTAAGGTAGGGATTTTGGAATCCCATGGCATTACAGTTTTATTTATTGGTCTTGGAGAGAGAAGTTTCAGTGAAGTGAAGATTAAGACAAGTCAAATAACCATAGGTTGAGAAGCGGTGAAAAGTGATTCAGTGGGTTTAGAGTCCCCGCCCCCCCCCCAACAAATTTAGACAGCAAATAGGAGAACAACTTCTTTTTTTGCATCCAGAGGGAATTTGGGAGTTAGAGATGCTTCTTCTATGAGATTTGAGCAAGATTTGAATGCAAACTTGAAGGATTCATGATTGAATAAGGGGTTGAAAATAGCAACTTGGTGAGGTATAAAATGAGATCTTTGTGATAGCTTTTTAGGATGAACTGCAATACATAGACGAAAGCCTGGTCTCTAAACATAAATGAAAAGAGATAAGAAAATAATCAATGTGGAAATATATCCATCCATTATCTTTCTATCCAATCTGTCTATCTCTATCCATATGTCTATCTACCTTTCCAATAATCTTTGAGATGTAGTCATTTAGCATACCATAAATTTCACTCTTTTAAAGTATACCTTACCATGTTTGTCTGTTTGTTTGCTTTTTACTATATTCACAAGTTTGTGCATACATCCCCACTGTCTAATACCAGAATATTTGGTTCACCCTAGAAAGAAATTTCCTATTCATTACTAGTCACTTTTGATCCTCTCCCTCTTTCAACCAGCACATGGCCCACACTAATCTACTTTCTATCTTAATTAATTTGCCTATTCTGGGCATTTTATAAAAATGTAATTTTTTATCCCTGACTTTTTTCACCTAGCATAACATTTTTAGGGTTCACTCATGTTGAGGCATGTATATGACACTAATCTACTTTCTATCTTAATTAATTTGCCTATTCTGGGCATTTTATAAAAATGTAATCTTTTATCCCTGACTTTTTTCACCTAGCATAACATTTTTAGGGTTCACCCATGTTGAGGCATGTATATATTTTATCCCTGACTTTTTTCACCTAGCATAACATTTTTAGGGTTCACTCATGTTGAGGCATGTATATGTACTTAATTTTTTTATTGTTTGTATTAGTTTTCTAAGGCTGCTGTAACAAAGTGACAAAGACTGGATAGCTTAAACAATAGAAACCTATTTTCTCACATTTCTGGAGGCTACAAGTCAGAGAGCAATATGTCAGCAGGGATAATTTCTTCTGAGGCATCTATTCTTGACTTATTTAGATGGTCATTTCCTGTGTCTTCACATAGTCTTTGCTTATGTCCAAATTTCCTCTTCTCGTAAGGACACAAGTCATATTGAATTAGGGACTAAATTAATGTCCTCATTTTAACTTGATAAGTTCTTACCTTTAAATACAGTCACATTTTAAGATAATAGGGGTTAAGATGTCAACATGTATATTGCTTGGAGATGCAATTCATCTCATAATATGGTTAATCAATATATCATTGTAGTGATATACCACATTTATTATACCACCTATCAATTTCTGGGCATATAGGTTGTTTCCATACTTTAGATATTCTAATTAGTGCTGCTAGAAATAGCTGATGCCAGATTTTTGTGAGGACATAAGTTTTCAATTCTTGGATATATAACTAGGAGTAGAATTGCTGGATTTATGGTAACTCTTATGTTTAATGTTTTGAGGAGCTTCCTGTGGAGGATATTGACTAAGAAGTTATTAATGAGATAGAATCAAAACACATATATTTCTCAGGACCAAACTCCTTAGTGTAGAAGGCCAAAGCCTGTAGTTTAGAGGACCAAAGTCCTTAGTCTAGGCCAAAGCCTGTAGCTTAGAAGGGCAAAGCCTGCAGTTTAGAGGACCAAAGTCCTGCAGTTTAGGAGGCCAAAGCCTCTAGTTTAGGCAGCCAAAGCCCAACCCTTTAGGCAAACATATAGAAATGCTAAGACTAAGAAAGACCAGAAAACTTTCACAGGACTAAAGCCTTTCATGTAGATAAGAGAATTGAAGCATAGTGAAAAGTGATTGTTCTAGGGGCAGTTGCCCTTGGTGCAGCTAAACCTAAATGATGGGAAACTATGTGAGCTAAAATCTTCAAGGATATTCTGCTAGTAAGTGCTTGGGGGATGTTCCATATCTTGCCCTAAGCCGTTTCTTTGAGTTTCTTGGGGTGTTAGGTGCTTTGGTGATTATCTCACTGTTTCTTTTTTTACATCACATAGCTTAGTTTTATGACTCCTTTTGATGGTAAATTGCTTGAACTATTTTAAGTTACACCTGCTTTAATGAAGATTGTCACATAGCCAGTTTGTTTATGTTTTCACAGTGATTGATTAACCATCTGTTTTTCTTCTGTAACTTTCTTATCTTTACAATAAAAACTGAAGCAAAACCTGACTCAAGGCGGCTGTGCCTGGGTTCTCCTCTCTTGAAGGAGTTTTCCCTGGGTGCAGTCCCTTTGGGCTTCTCATTGCTCTGAATACGTTGGCTTTGAGTAATCTTTTGCATCTCCATCACTCTGTGAGAGGTGACAACTTCCAACTGTTTTTCAAACTTGCTACAACATTTTATCATCCCATCATCAATGTATGAAGTTTCCAATTTCTGCACACCCTCATCAGCAAATTTATTGTCTGATTTTTTAATTTCAGCCATCCATATGGATATAAAATAATATTTCTTTGTGGTTTTGATTTGCCTTTCTCTGATGTCCAATGGTATCTTCATGAACTTTTGATTGATCAAAGGCCATATACATATATTTAAATGTGTGCATAATATATTTCACTGTGCTTTATTTATAACCAGATAATAATTTTTTTTTCTGCCCTTCAGCTTTAAATGAGAGAATCTTAGAGAATTTAAGTCATGTAAAGGACTAGCATATTTTATTCAAAAGGAATAATAGATGTATATTGAATTCAGGTGAACATTTTCTTTGATAATATCATTTCAGAACCTGCCATTATGCATAGCAAGTAGTAGGTGTGCATGCAATAATTTCTTCAATGGTTAAATAATTTAATTAATAGATATCTTTTTTACATTTTTTAACAAATTGGAAATATGATTTTTTTCACATCAAAGGTAATATCACTTTTCCTCTTTTTATGAAGCCTGTTAAATATAGGTACTAAACAAAATAAAAGCAATATTTTATGGTATATTTCTTATGATTTATGTCCTGTCAGTTGTTTCTCTAGGTAACTCATTCTCTTCTCACATCAACCTTATTTCTTCAATTTTACAAATAAAGAAACAAATTTTAGGTAGGTTAAGAATTTTGCCCAGGGTTCAACTTAATGGCAAGAGGCACAATTAGAATCCAAGTGAACTGTTGTGAATTCAAAGCCCATTACCTCAACCTCTATGTTATAAGATTTTGTAAATCGCATTCTACTCAAGATAAACCCTTTTGTTTTTCTCTTCAGGGAACATTATCCTATTTTATATCATTCCTTTAAGATTACCTGTATTTTTCAAAGATGAAACTAAGCCAGGGATGGGATATTTTTAAGTCTACATATTGAGAGGTTTTTAAATAGGTCTTGAATTTTCTGACTCATTTATTCAATGTTACATAACAGTAGGATGTATTAATCCATGTATTTATTCATTCACTCAGCAAATATTTTTCAAGTGCAGGTACTTACTATGTGTTAAAACTTAGTTAGATGCTAATATTCATTAGTGTTTCAGAAACCATTACCAATTAGTATTTGTATGTATGCAATAAGTAATAATTGAGTTTAAAAGAACTGGCTATAACTTACTCTATATTTTGACAAATTAGTTACAAAGCAGGAAAAATCTATTTTAGCATGTTTGCTTAATATGCATTCCATGAATCTTGAACAGTTACAGGGAAATGGAATACAAATTAAAATACATATTATATAATGCATATTATATAATATATATTATATATTAATTCAATTGATACACCCTGTTAATTGAAATTACAGCCAACTCTTACTAAACAATATTTGCATTAGGGTAATTTTAGAAGCAATATAAAGAGCAAGACTTTATGAGTATTTGTTTTAACTGAGAAAACAGATCACTGTTAACTATTGCTGTAACACATACTGGGTATTGCAGGGTTAAAAAAAAATCATTTTTCAGCATTACACTTTCTGCAGCTTTAGGTAAGGATAGAAATAATTTTCTGCAGCCCTAGGTCTTGATAGATGCCTGAACAGCAGAATGCTAAGTCTCTATTCTTGTGTTTTATTTTTAATTGTCATATTTAAATCCTTTAAATTTTAGAATGTGTTTTATCCAAAAATCACATTTCAAGCATATTTAAATTGCATTCCCCCGCCCCCCGTGTCGTCTGCACCACGCCCATCCAGCGAGTGCACCGGCCATCCCTATATAGGATCCGAACCCGCGGCCTTGGTGCTACCAGTGCTGCACTCCCTCGAGTGAGTCACGGAGCTGGCCCTAAATTGCATTTTTGAAATAATTCAGGGCAAAACAAAATACAGAAATATTATAAGATTGTCGGGCCCACAGCTGGCAGCTGACCCGTACAGCACTAGCCTCGTTCCTTCTGGTGAGCGAGTGAATGGGCCCGGATTAC
>NW_007731824.1:119061-119554 GCF_000696425.1 Galeopterus variegatus
TCTTAGGCTGCCACATTAATACACCCTTGTGGGCCCATAATGGCACTGCTTGTAATGTCACTTAAGGTGGCATTGGTTTTTAAGGCCCGACATCTGCCCTTTTTTGTTTTAATAAGGCAGCTGGAGGCGGCTAATCTTCCCAGCCTCGTTTCCATTCCCTCTGGTGGCTGTGCCTGTCTTAGGTTGTTTCCCTCTGGAAATCTTACCCATCATTGACTATCCAGCCAAGTGGGGGCAGGGTGGAGCCTTAGAGATTGGCATTGATCTCCTAAAGGGCCATATTGACCCAAGGGCTGTCAGGGCTTTCATTATGGGCCACCTCCTCTACCACCTGGGTGAGCATTACGAGATAAGTGGTGTTGTGCCTTGTAAGGGACACAACCTGGCGAATGGCATAAGGTCCCAAGATGAGGGGACCCGCCAGGGAGGACAGCAGGGTGGTGAGCCACGGGGAACCTAAAAGCCAGCTTTGGAACCAATTACTATTAGCTTC
>NW_007731824.1:120468-122899 GCF_000696425.1 Galeopterus variegatus
GAGGCTTCTCAGAAATCTAAATTCATTAGCACCAAGAATGCCACCAGGAGGGCTTGTTCAACACCGTCATGACCACCATTCTATACTTTTCCATCTCCTCAATAGTCTTGCCCCAAGCAGTAGACTGAAAAATGCTTCCTGAAGGAAGTTTTGGCCAAAGACAGCGGAATAAAATATTTAAATGCTGACATTCTTTGTCTTACATAGTAAGGGACCAAGCCAATTCCTAATTCCCCTACAGAAAATCCCTCCACTTTCCACTCTCGAGCCCACCACAGCTTCCAATCAACTTTTTTTGAGTTTCTCACTCATTTTTCTATTTGAAGAATTAAGAATTACTCTACATCGCAGAAAATCTTTTTTAACATTCATTTCAGAGAAGAAAACAAGTGAACAAAGAAAAAAAGAGGAAAAAAAACCCCAAAAATTAATTGCACATATTTGTAATCAGAGAGAAATTATAATTATATAAATGTATTCTTATTATTCTTATGAAAAGGGA
Organism: Galeopterus variegatus; assembly: GCF_000696425.1. Classification (NCBI taxonomy): domain Eukaryota; kingdom Metazoa; phylum Chordata; class Mammalia; order Dermoptera; family Cynocephalidae; genus Galeopterus; species Galeopterus variegatus. The sequence goes on from NW_007731824.1 coordinate 120,971, forward strand.
GAGAGAGAAAAAAGGAAAGCAGATAGGAGTAGAGAAGATAAGAGAAGAGGGGATGGGCGAGGAGGAGATGGAAGATTCTAGAAGAGGAGTCATTGTGTAATTATTTAATTGATTTTCCTGTCTTCTATCTCTGAGTTTTTTGTAACGAGATAAAGTAATAGATAGATGCCTACTGTTCTTTTTTTCTGTATTTTCTAAAAATTTAAATTAATATATATTTCCTAACTATATATGAACCTACAGGTATCTGAAATCATTAAAAACTAAATAGAATTTTGGCTTTCAAAAAATCAGAGAACCTATTGGGTTGGAGGATACTATAAACCAAACAATTAGAAATTGGCATTATTGGGAGGAGTTTATTATTTATTTTATACTATCTTCATCCACCTTTGTAAGTCTTCCCTGGGGAAGTATGATTTAAATATCTGGGTTGTTTCATGTATTTAAAGAACCAGAACCTCCAAGGTAAGGCACAGCAATCTACATTTTAACAATCTCCCAGATATTTTGTTCTTATTTTTAAGCCTAAGAATCTATGGCCTTCACAGAGTTATACCTAGGATGTATACTTAGTTGTTAGAATTCTATACAAAGTGTACACAGGGATACACTCTACACATGAGCATATAAATCAGGGGTTCTAGAGAATGATAAACAAATGAAGTCATACTCCAGATGAGTTTTTAACAACCAGCATGAGCTAGGGACAAAGGAAGGAGGTTTCAGGTGTGCAAGCACTATAGACACAGTCTAGAAATATAGAAAGCATTTGTATAATTATGATTACTTTATTGTGGCTAGAGTTAGGGCATGTTGGGAAGTGGTGGGAAATGAAGCAGATANGATTACTTTATTGTGGCTAGAGTTAGGGCATGTTGGGAAGTGGTGGGAAATGAAGCAGATACAGTCATTAAGCAGAACTCATGAAAGATTACGTCAAACTACAGAATATGAAATTAACCCTAAGTGGGAGTCATAAAGTGCTTTTAAAATGAGTGATGTCATAATGCAATTTGTATTGTGTTCTTGGCTCATTTGTTCATCTCTCCATCCACCCCTCTATTCACCCACCTTTCCATCCATTAACTTATCTACTTATCTATCTGTGACCAGCCCCCATTGCCCAATACAGAAAAATAATGTGAGGTAAAATTTTCAACTGCAAAAAAAAAAAAAAGGCTGGCCAGTTAGCTCAGTTAGTAGAGCATGGTGTTGATAACACCGAAGTCAAAGGTTTGGATCCCCGTACTGGCCAGACACCAAGAAAAGAAAAACGTANTCATGAAGCAAAATTTGTCACTAGTATTTACAATTCTTTTCCATGTCCTCAGACATCAGAAAACCTGTAAAAGTATTATCTGTTACTAAAAAGAAAAAAATAATTGCTATTAGCTAATTCTAAATACACCAGAGGAGGGAGAGAGTCATTTCTCCGTTATCCATTGAGTTGCTTTCAATGAATATCAGCCTCTAATGAGTGTCTGATAGTGCCTTGTTCCTGTGGTATACATTTCTCTTTTTTCTTATTCTTGCTTTCCCTTCAGTTTTGTTCTCACTTTTAAATAGGAGGGGGAAAGCAAGCTTTTACCTTCGGTCATCCTAACATAGCCTTTAATGAATGACTGAAGAGTCCCAGAACATCAGTAACATCACTGCAATCAGATAATGCAAGATTTATATACCAGTGTGTGTAATAGTCAAAATGATATATTACATTGGAATTGTAATTGAGGGGGATAAATATAGAGTTCTGGGAATGAGTTTAACTTTATCACGTAATTTTAAATGATGCACATTAATAATGAATGTATTATGCTCACATATAATTTGGGTTATATAAATTCCCACAGAAATGCCATATTAAACGAGCGTGATTAACATTAACTTAATAAATATCAAATAAATTATTGTTAAACCAATTATTTT
>NW_007731824.1:123015-124261 GCF_000696425.1 Galeopterus variegatus
TTTTAAAGTTCTCATGATTTATAAATAATGCATAAAGTATGTCAATAATTAACAAATATTTTAAAATAACAGTTCCTTAGTATGATAGAGTGTTTGCACAGAAGACCACAATAATTCCTGCTACCATTTGTAATGTAACTTTACAGATTTTCCGATCAAGATACTGGAGCTTATATGCTCACTTCTTGAATCTGTGCTGACTTTATGCCTTGTTTTGTCCAATGTAACCCTGTAAAATTAATTGATTGTGTGGCTTTCTGGGTCTTGCATTTCTGTTCTCATCCTCATCCCTTATTTTGGGGAATGTTTCCCTGAAATCAACATGTGAAGACCTTCATTCTATCATAGAGAAGGGTGAAAATTCTCATGGAGCAATTGTCAATTGCCAGAAGAGTTAGTGCAGCTAACTTTGACCACCCAGCCACAACTGAGTCCCAGACGACTGTACTCATGTGAGTTACTCAAGGAAAGACAACTAGAAGTGTTCAGCTAAGCCAGGGCAAATTGCTGAAACTCCTGAGCAAATGATAAGGCCGTTGTTTTCAGCTACTTAATTCTAAGGTGGTTTCATATTGAGCAATATAAATGCTTGCACTTGAATGGCATTTTAAAATGATTATTTTCCACATTCATCTTTATTTTTTACACGTACAACAGATAATTTATAGTGAGGAAATATCAAAGTAATCAGATAATACAATAAACTAGTTAGGACAGAAACTGCTATTTGCAGCACCTACTATGTGCTGAGGATATTACTAAATGTGTTTTATATTAATGCTAAATAATTCCATATAATATAATACTATCCCGCTGAATAATTCCATATAATATAATACTATCCCGTATAGTATAACATAATACAATATAATATAATCTCATATAATGTAATCCCATATAGTATAAGATAGATACATAGACATAATTGCATATATATATAAAGCTACATCTACTTTCTGTATATGAAAATGAAGTCACAGTAAACAGGAATAACTTGATCAATCTCACATACCTAGAATTGAAAAACAAGCTGATCTGTGTCTGATTTTAAAGGATATGTTTTTTCCATAGACCATAGTGTAAGTGACATCATATTTTCTTCTTTGTACATTTACACAGAAATGATTTCCATGCAGTTATTCAATAAATATATATTGAACTTTTATTACATGTTAAGGACTTGGCTAGATTCAGGAGATCCAACTGTGAACAAAATAGAAATACTATCAGAGCCTTATTGGGATTA
>NW_007731824.1:124695-126117 GCF_000696425.1 Galeopterus variegatus
GTGTCTGATTTTAAAGGATATGTTTTTTCCATAGACCATAGTGTAAGTGACATCATATTTTCTTCTTTGTACATTTACACAGAAATGATTTCCATGCAGTTATTCAATAAATATATATTGAACTTTTATTACATGTTAAGGACTTGGCTAGATTCAGGAGATCCAACTGTGAACAAAATAGAAATACTATCAGAGCCTTATTGGGATTACATTTGAGTGCTGAGAAAACATTGTTTAATCATCAAATAAAAATAATGTCATAACAATTACCATGACTTTACATTATATATATTATATATTTTCACTTAGAAACATAGTTTAAATTGGAGTATCAAGGAAAGCTGTGGTGAAGGAGTAGCATTTTAGGCATGAAGAATGATCAGATGTTCAGTAGGGAAATTGTAGAGAAAAGAATATTTCAGGTAGAAACAGAAAATTTGTAGACCCAGGTGACAAAAAGCTCGGTACTTTCAAGTAACTTAAGTCAGTGGTAGTGATGAAATCTGGAAAAGGAAGGGAAAATTATGAGAGACAGAGCTGGGGAAGTTTGCAGAGGCCAGATATTGTAGGACCTTGAAGGACACAGTAAAATTTGTTGATTTTCTCGTTGATGACCTTTAAACAATGGACTGAATGATTATGTTTTAAATTTTAAGTTGTATACAATTAAAAAAAGTTTGCTATGTTAAAAGTATCCTTGTAAGGATATGACCTTTGGTTAATTTATAAGAAATAGGATTGCAAGTGCTAGCTCTGTCCAGATTTCTCTATATAACCCATCTCAACACTGTATAGACATGTCTTGTAAAAACAAATACAAAAAATGGAAATATAATGTGCTTTCAGTTTAAATCTTGTATTACTGGTTATGAGACTGAATATTATTTCATAAATTTATTGGCTATCTATATTTAATTTTCTCTTATCTTGTTTATTTGTATTTATGATAGAGACGGGATTCTTATTTACTAACAACAGTTCTTCATCCTTCTGGGTACACAGCTAGACTATAGTTCCTGCCTGCTTGAGGCTAGGTAGTCATGGGATTGAATTCTGGCTAATGGAGTGTGAGCAGACTGACGATCTCTAAAACAATATAATGCAGAGATTTTCTTTTTCTCTGTTCCTGCATCCACTGGCTGCATGGAGAATAATCCAGCTAGAAGAGATCAGAGCCAAAACTCAAAATCATTTTGCAGTATAAGCACTGAAATGAGTTATTATTATAGACGACCTTTTTTTCTGATATGAAGAGCTTACTAGATGATATAACTAGCTGTATTTTTGCTAAGTTTTTCTTATGTTTAACATTACATCATAATGGCAATTTATCTCCAAGGTGACTGCACCAATTTATACATTCACCAATAGCACATGAGTTATTATCTCAAATTTCCATCAACAGTTAGTATGAGAAGGCTT
>NW_007731824.1:126486-129023 GCF_000696425.1 Galeopterus variegatus
AAGAGCTTACTAGATGATATAACTAGCTGTATTTTTGCTAAGTTTTTCTTATGTTTAACATGACATCATAATGGCAATTTATCTCCAAGGTGACTGCACCAATTTATACACTCACCAATAGCACATGAGTTATTATCTCAAATTTCCATCAACAGTTAGTATGAGAAGGCTTTAATTTCTAATCTGACAAAAATTAAATATCAATTAATTTTTAATTTTTTTTTAATGGTAAGGATGTTTTGAATCTTTTAATGTTTTATTGACCATACAGGTAGCCTTTTAAAAATTTTCTCTATATGAAAATTTTTATCAGAAGGTTTTAATTTTTCACATTTAGTACTTAATTTTTGTATGTTGTATAGGTCAGGAAAGAATTTTCTTTACTTTTTTTTCTATATTGGTAGCCAATTTCTCCAATGTCATTCGAATAATCTTTTCTTCCCAGTTTCAATTTTCTGATACTCTGATAATAAATTGCCAAAAGTCCTAGTGGCACAAAACAGCACACATTTGTTATCTTACAGTCCTATAGGCCAGAGTCTTATACTAGTCTCACTGAAATGAAAGAGTTAACCAACTGCATTCTTTCTGGAGCCTTTAAAGGAATTGCTATTTTTGCTCACTGTGGTGGTTGGTAGAGTTCAGATTTTTGCAGCTGTAAGGCCAAGGTTCCCATTTTCCTGCAGGCTCTAAGCTGAGAGTTGTTTCCAGCTTCTAAAGGCTGCATCAGTGCTTGGCTTATAGCCACCTTCTGCCACCTTCAGAGCCAATGACAGCTGGTTAAGTCCTTCTCATATTGTGTCTTTCTCACTGGAAAAAAGACCCATATGATGAGATTGAACCCACCTGAATAAACTGGGACTTCTTCCTATCTCAAAGCTTGTACCCCTCATCACATCCACAAAGTCCTTTTTGCAATGTAAGAGAACATATTTAGAGGTTTCAGATATTAGGACATGAACATCTTTGAGAGGACATAATTCAGCAAGTCACACTCTTTCAATGACTTTAAATGACACCTGTGTGTTATCTTTAACATTTTCATATGTGAGTTGGCCTCTTAGGCATTCCATTCCCTTTGTTATTCTATCTGAAGAGATAATAGCTAAAAACTTCCTCAAATTGATGAAAACAAACAAACAAAAACCCCAAAAGCATGCAACCCACAAAAGAAAGCAAATCCCAAGTAGGATAAATACAAAGAAAATAATGCCGTAGGACATCATAGCCAAACTACTGAAAAGCAAAGATAAACAAAATAATTTTAAAAGCATCCAGAGAAGAAAAACACATTACCTTCAAGAAACTAGTAAGAATGATAGCTGACACAAATAATAGATGTTACAGGCAATGGTGTATTTTCAAAGTGCTGAAAGAAAAAATAGCAATCCCTCTTCTGGCTATATATAATATACTAAAAGGAGATGAAATCACCACCTTGTATAGATATCTGCACTACCATGTTCATTGCATGTGTTCTTACATGGCAGAAGAGACAGAAAGAAGCCCTTTTATGAGAGCACTAATCCCATTCATGAGGGTTAAGGCTTCATGTCCTGGGATCACCTCCCAAAGCCCCCACATCTTAATACCATCACCTTTGGAGTTAAGCTTCAATATATGAATTTTGAAAGAGCACAAATATTCAGATCATAACCTCTAGCTTTGTAGGTAAGACACTCTTTATTATCTGCTTCATCTTTTCTTTGGAGACACTCATACCCTAGGCTGGAAAACATACAATAAACATGACTACATGTCTGAGGTGTACCCTAAGCAACATTCTCCACTAACCATCAGTCAGAGTTCCCAAGTAGGTGTTGCTGCAAGTTAATCCTCTCCAACCTTAAAGTGCATTTCTGCCCAGCCAGGATATGTCTTGCGGGTGTGTGGGGCAACAGTTTCTCTTTTTCCTCCTTCCATCACCATCCATACTGCACCTGCCCTCTGCCAGGAACACTCCCCACTTCACTCTCAACATTGTGCCACTAAGCTTCTCTGCTTCACCTCAGCTGTCCTGGCCTAAGGGCAGCCTTGTCTGCCAGCCCCCTGCATATCTTTTAGTGATGTGCTCCCAGACCACCTTGTATCTTTCTTTTTTTCACTTTTTAGCACAGTTGTTCAATATCTGTTAATATCTGCAAGAGATTGTTAGAAACCTAAAGGCAGGGAATCTCCACTCGTCTGCACTGGCATGAGGCTTGGCATAAACGGGTTCTCAATAAATATTTATTGGGTGAGGAATAAAATAGGACAACTGAATCAAAGATGACAAAATATTCACAATAATTGTTTTTGGATGATGGTTACATGTTTTGTTGTTTTTGATTTGCTGTTTTTCTGTAGTTGTTATTTCAGGGTACTTCAAAAAGTTTATGGAAAGATTTATATTTTCTTTCAATTCTACTTTTTCAAGAATTTTTTGAAGTACTTTTGTATATACAAAAAGTTTTATATATAGTATATATAAAACTATATATAGTTTCATATATAGTATACATAAAGTTATATATATATGGGTATATAACTTCAAAACA
>NW_007731824.1:129802-132420 GCF_000696425.1 Galeopterus variegatus
GTATATATAAAACTATATATAGTTTTATATATAGTATACATAAAGTTATATATATATGTGCATATAACTTCAAAACATTAAGAAAATGGAAAGCATTCTCATGACCATAATATTTTACTACAGGTTTTTCTCAATCACTTACATGTTTTTGACATTAAATCTGATGTGGTAAATAGAACCGAGTGATATTTTTTATCTCTTCAGAATCTACCTATCTTATATTTGTGATTTCTTGACATGAATTTTTTTTCCTTATAATTTAACGGCTTATTAAATATATAATTTATCCTTACAATTAAATAATCAATTTAATATTCCTGTCAAATGAATTATGAAAGGGCACTACTTAGCCCTACTGTGTTTTGCCAAATTTAAGTTCCCTTCTTGCATCTAGATATTAAAATGCCATAAAAATTTCCAATTTTGAAGTAGTTCGAATTGATATTTTCCTTGTGTGCCAAGATATGAAAAATTGTATTAAAATGGATCTTGTCACAAAATTAGTTTTTTTGATAATTATATAATTTGACATTTTGAGCCTAATTCTCTCAAAAGTATGCTTTTTAAAAAAGTTAAATGCCATCAAAAATAGTGTCCTAAGTAAATAAAGCCTAGAATAGTGATAAATGTTTAAACTGAGGTTTCTCACTATTAGTCAATATATTTAGACCATTAGTAATTGCATTAAAAGCATACAAGATTCTGCATTTATAGATACAAATTATAAACACATTAAGTGCACATATATAAAATAAACCAATTTTAGGGCTAGTAGTGTTTGGGTTCTTCCAATAAATCTATACATGATTATTACAATGTTTATTTGTATTTACTCTTATGTTATTTTTTAAAATATGTATTTATTATTATGATTATGTTTTCACATTCTCAGATGTTTCTGTGGAGCAGTTGGGAGGGATGGGAAGAGGAGAAAAGGAAGGAGGATAGGGTGGGAGGAGGACAGAAAGGCCTGTGGCACCCCCGTCATTCAGGCATGGGATCCCAGGGAGCTTCCAACGTGGTCTGGTGGTTATCACTGGCCTGCATGTGGACATCGGGGTGGGGGCATGGCTGAGGCCCTCAGCCTCCCACTACCATGGCTTGGGAGTTTGGGGTCTACCAGTCCTTCTAGGTTTTACAGGTGTTCTTTGGTGGTGTTAGACCTTTACTGGTTAATATCAGAAGTTTGTCTCTGATCTGTGGTATTTTTTGTTTTTTTTTTCTTTCGGTTCTGTTTTTTTTTTTTCTTTTGGATTATTAGCGAGCCCCACTATTTAAACTCTGCCCTGGAACTAATTTGTTGTCCTTTGCTTACTTCAAAAATGGGGAAACTTCCTGTGGGAACCTACACTTGAGCCCTGTGGTTGAGTTAAATTTCTGCTTTGCAGCTGATTCTCTGGGGAAGGCTTTTTGTGCAGCTCAGGTTTTCATTTGTTGACCTTGTACATACTTCTGAGTCTTGTGAGGTCTGGGTTGTGTGGAAACTCTGGTCTGGGCTTGAGTCTTTTCAGCAAACTATGCTCCCTGCAGTTCTACATTCCTGACCAGTCTCCACTGAGTGGGCCTGTGCTGATTGGAGGAAAGATAAGCTGTCCATACTGTACCCCAACATCTAAAACACCAGACCCTGATTGAATACCACCACTTTCATTTCCACATTGGTATTTGCACTGTACTTGCTTTTAACATAAAGACCTCAAAAAAAAAAAAAATAAAAAAATAAAAAAACAGCTACTAAAAATATAATGGCATTGAGAGAAGAATAGTGCAACCTAACATTAAAACAGTGTACTTCTTTCAGCTGGTGTTCAGAATGTTTCCCTCATGGGCCCTTCTCCCCAGCTGCCTGCACTCCAGACACTTCCCATGGGGCGGGCTATATGTCGGTCCCTTGCGATGACTCACTGGCCTCTGAGTGACTCCTTTTTTCAGTTGTCTGTGACCCCTCACTTCTGCGTAAGTCTGCAGGAAACCTGTTAGTGGTCTTGCCGGCTTGGGGGACACCAAGGCCCTCTTCTCCCTGCAGCCTCCAAGCAACATCACATAAAGGGCACAGTTGTGGCTTTTGCCAGCTCTTGCTCCATGTACTTACTTGTCCAGAAATCCATCTTACGTTGTATTGTTAAAGAAAGGGAGTGTAGGTCTCCTTTTGAGTTATTGAGAAATGCATTACTGGTAGTAATTACAGAAAGTTAAAATTGTGAGTAGAAGAAAAAAATCACAAATGAAGATAAAGTTATGTGTTTGGAGTTAGAAAATGTCAGGAAAAGATGGCAGGAGATTTGGTTGAAATTATATGAGATTAGGAAAATCATTAATAGCAGTAATTCTGTTGAGACCAATAATATCTGTCTTAAACATTAGCTCCTCTTCTCACGGGTTCCTGCTTCACAGGTTACGTATGATCATCCTGGGAAATATGGCTCCCCCATCCTAAAAAAGCTAACTACAGAATATGTGCTCATTATGAATGAAAAACTAAAAAGTATTAGAAATCAGTAACAATAATAATTGAAACAAATATTCTGACTTTTTTTTTTTGTCTTTTGTCTTTTTCCGTGTCCGGCAACGGATCGCAACCCTCAGTGTTGCCCCTGTACTGGACTGGGGACCGGCAA
>NW_007731824.1:133385-140686 GCF_000696425.1 Galeopterus variegatus
GGGCGGGAGCGCCGCCGTGCTTCCCAAGCGGCGCACTATCCAGTGTGCCACCGGGCCGGCCCCCAAATATTCTGACTTTTAAAAGCTCTTTTATACATTGGAAGTTGCTAAAAACTTTAAATTAGGAAACATATTTTTAGAACAATTTTTTTTTCTTTTTTTTTTTGTTCTTCCTATGTAGACATGCCACGGCTGAAAAATGTCACACTCACTTTTACTTCTGCCAGTCAAACTAAGTCTATAACTCTTGATGATGTCAAGAATTATAAACAAAACCTGAAATAGAAAAAGACAATGCTTATTAACTGACACATATTTTAAATATCACCATTCTCTCATATTCATTAACTAATACAAAGTCGTGGACTAATAGATATACATGTGGGTTTTTTGTTTTGTTTTAAATGCAGACTGTTTATTAATATAAATCATTAATTTTTACCCATAGAATCCCTTATTTTTATTAAAATATTTAAAACTATTTTTGAGAAAAATATGACCTACAGAAAGTTTAAAACTGAATAAAGAAGATAGTTTTCATTGTAGTTTGTTTTCTATAGATATATTCAAAATATGAAATAAATATTAAATCTCTGATTTGATAAATTCATACACTTCTAAACTCTGCATAAATTTAAATATAAAGTATAAAGATAATTCTAAATTTGTGAATAATATAGAAACACCTTTTCATACAGTTTATTCATTTAGTCATTACTACATTATCTTGCTTTCATGCATCCTATGAGAGATTTAAGATTTTTTTTTAAGAAAACAAATAACAAATAAAAGACAAAATGAAACAATAAATGCATAGGTTGTAAAGATTCTATAAATTTAGATATAAATAAAAATGCTATAAAAACAGAAAGAACTCTAGGTGGAAGCATAAGTCTAGTCAAATGCCAATGCTATTCTATATCTCTGGTCCAATTTAAGTTTTGGGGGTCATTTTCTGGGTTGGGTTGGTTTGGGCTCGAAAATAACTCAGAGCTCTTCTTTTGGTTACAGATACTGGTGTGAGGTAGGAATCAGATAACAAACAGCATTCAGGGTTCAAATTTTAAAACGTCAGGCAAATCAGCCAGTAGAAAATTCAAACTGCAACAAGATAGAAACTGGTAGTGTCCAGCTGGAGCACATGGTTATGAAATGGAATGGAAAAAGTCACTTCTGGAGAGATATACTGACAATAGTCATAAATTGGTTGTGTTAGGTCTTCTAACCTCCCTCTGGGTAGGAAAATATCTACCATATATGGATAATATATAACTGACCCTCAAAAGTCAATGGTAAGAAAACAAGCCACTCAGTTAAAAAAGCAGCAAAAGATATGGACAAGACTTTCACAAAAAGGGATAAAATGATGGCAAATAAGTACATGAAAAGACATTCAACATCACTAGCCCTCATGAAAATGAAAATGTTAAAAAAGAAAACACAATGAGATATCATTACATGGTTATTATAATAGCTAAAATAAAAATAATACTGGCAATACTAATGCTGGAGAGTGTATGAAACAATTTTAACCCTCAGATATTGCCTGTCAGAATACAAAATTGCCAGACACTCTGAAAAATAATTTGTCCACCTAAAGCCAGGAAAAATAATTTGATGTGTTCTGTTTGGTCATGGAAGATTAGGCAATGGAAGAATTTCTGTTTACCACCTTGTACAGATAAAACTAAAAATATGAAAAATTTGTCAGTTTTTATAAACTTAAACAATTAAACACATGCTGTCACCAAGCAATCCCACTCTTCAATATTTACCTAGAAGTAAATTTATGTATACAGGAAAAAAAATTACATGAATTTTTGAAGCATATTCATGTTGCCAAAATGAATAACAACACAAATATCCCAAAAGAGGCTAATGCATACTATGGACAATGGAATGGAATAGTATCCGGCAAGAAAAATGAACACATTTTTGAAAGGTGCAATAATTTTAATAACTCTCAAACGCATTATGCTGAGTGAAGGAAGCTGGCCTCAGAATGTTGGATACTGTATGATTTCATGTATACTACATCACTGAAAATATTAGTCTACAGGAATTGAAAATGGGTCAGTGGTTGGCAGGTGTTATGGGCGGGAGAAAGGGGTGAGCATAAAGAGATAGCAAACGTTGATTTTGGAGGTAATGAGCCTGTTCTATATCCTAATTATCATGTTTACATGAATCTACACATGTGTTAAAATTCACACAACTATACACGAAAGGAAAAAATCAATTTCACTTTATGATAATTTTAAAATAAAAATTAATAATAAAAATTAGTGCAATATTTACAATATTTCAGAGTAAGCATTTAAATAAATCACCTTGTTAAAATGTTATTTTCAGAGCTGCATTTATATAGTCATTATTCTTCTAGGTTCCAAGATTTTTTAAAGAAATTTTTTGACTAACAGCTTTCCATCATCTTTTGTGATGTGTCAGCCACACATTCAATAATCTTCAGATTCTTCTTGGTCACAAAAAGATTAGGAGGTTTACAAGAGCAAAGCAGGTGAGGGTGGGGGTCTTGAGTGGAGGTGATAGATTCTGTTAGAGAAAACAACTGCTTCAAATACCATGTTATAGTAACATCACCTATTCCTTTCAATAGATGAACAATGGAGGAAAAATAATTTGCTATATCCCAAATATGTTTTATATTTTCTACAATAATCTATGAGTTTTAAAGTATTTCATTCAGTTTCCTCACAGATAAAATGTGAAAATAAGATATCTCTCTCTTGTTACTGTGAGGACAAACTTGTGGATAAATAAAGTAGAGTATAAATATTAGGGTATTGCCATTTATGATATATATAGTGAGGAAAAGAAGTTTGAGTTTAATAAGATAGCATTTAAAAAAATTAAAGATAATTCAAGATAAACAAAAGAAAAAAAAAGACATATGGTCAAGAAATACAGACCACATGCTTCGCCAGTTCTCAGGAAAACTAGAAAACATTTTAAACCAAAAAGTCATTTCTGTTCAAAAATGGAGATGAGAGAAGTGGATGATAAAACAAAGCAGAAAGAATACTATTATTCTATATTTTTTATAGGACTTTGAAAAAATACATTTTACCAGAGAACTGGAAAAAGAAAGTAATGGAAAAGCAAAATATTTATCTAAGAAAAACAGGTCTTAAATATAATTTAAAAATTAAATTTAAACATTTTAGTATTTCCCCACTATTGACCTGAGGTCCAAAATATGCTCCCTTTGTGGAAACCAATCATTCCACGGAAATGTTTAAATGATGTTTAAGACTGCTGAAATCAGAAGTAGCAAGTGCCTTTCTTGAGCTGTTTAAATTAAGCTTTTCTAAAATCCTCTAAGCAATTCAAATCTAAAAATAACCTAAATTATTCAGATCTTTAATAATGTGCAAATACGATTCCATCCTTTCTAAGCTCTAGGTATGTGATAATTCCTATCATTTTTCATTAAAGGCTGTTGGATTTTGAACATTTAGAATTCTAATCTCATTTTCACAAAGGGATGAAATGACATTAAAATTGCTTAAAGGAGATCACACATTTCATCTGCTTAGAGGAAGGACTGAGCTCCAGGAGCCTTTGACAGAAGGAGAGGAGGAAGCAAGAACACGACCATTACAACACCAGGAAGATTTTTCTGGTCAAGATGCTCGGGCATCTGCACTACAAGATATAAAAACAAAACAAACCAAAAAGTTTGTAAAAACAATCTTGTACACTGAAAGCTATAGGCTGTTTTTTCAGTTTGCCCTTAGGAAAGTTGAAATTGTCAAGATTATTCTACATTGAAACATACTGAAAAATTAAAAACTCCATGCATAGTGTATTTAACAATATTTGACAATCTAGATAAGAATGAGAAAATTTTTATATACCTACAATCAAGGGGTGTTAGAAATACAAATATATCAATTTTAATGGATCAGAAAACAAATAATGCCTCCATTTCAGACATAATTTTACTTTAAAATAATCGGTTTTTGAGAAAAATCAGTTATATAGCTTAGGCATGGTTTTAATGGTAAGATAAACTAAGAAAATACTGAACTATTGAAACCACCATAAAGATCATAATATTATCAAACCTAGTAATTTACATTATTTCTTTATGTTTTGAAATTTAATCCTGCTAATATTTTGCAAGTATATGAGTAATGTATTTGTATTAGTTAACCATTCTTTATAATTACTTTCCTGAGAAGCAGACTTGTAATCCTTGTCTTAGAAGCAACTTCCTTTACTCTTTGACAACTTTCAAATGATGATTACACTTTTTTTTCAGACTTCTCTGTCTAACTACACAAAAGGTAATATGAGGCCACAACAAACTCAGTGTGAGACCAAAAATGCAGTCAGAGCAGTTTGCCTGCAATTTTAGTGCCTTCCAATTTCAAACCAGGGAAACCTAAGTACCCAGGAATTTTCCATTTCAGTTCACTTCTGTCAGGCTATGTGAGGCAGCTTCATTCAGTTTATACCTACTATCGACCTTACTATTATGTGCATATTAGTACTGGGCATACAAGGTAAACCGTGGTTCCTCCTAGCTTCTTCATATATTACACCACAAATATTATGCTTTTTGAATTATTCTGATGACATGAAGAAACCGAGATTTTAACTGTCGAAGATACTGATTAGGTGCGTAACTTTTGCAAATACTTTAATCATTTTAGATGGGGAGTTCTCTTAAACTTTACTGTAAATAAGAATAACTTAGAGTGCTTGTTACAATGGAGATTTCTGAGCACCGCAATAAACATCTCGGGTTGATTCTAGGAATCATCCTAGAGGATTATGAAAAATTCAGGAAACACTGTTTTAGGCATTAACTTTCTAATCTGTGACCAGATAGAGACGTTGGAGTATAGTTTAGGATCTTTAACAGGAATCACAAGGATAACTTTACCAAAGAGGTTACAATTTTAAAATATCCCTAAATGTTTGACAATTACAATATCCTTCCCCTTGCTCCCTACTACACCCAAGCACATACATCAAAGTAACTCCCTTTCTCATTCTCTGTAAGAACCACTGTTCCATTTATCTATAAGTTTCCATTCACCTCTAATATGCTGTCCTGGCTCCTTGTCACAATATGTTCTGCTTGAAACAAAAACAATGAACATGTACATAACAAAGACATTCCCAGTGCAGATTAGCTATGAGGCAGGGGGATTTTTAGTGGGCAGAAATCAGGTTTTAGATTTAAGCCATTCACTGACTCTGTGACCTTGGACAAATTACTTAACCTCTTTGAAGCTCAGTTTCCTGTCCTTGAAAGTTGAATAATGGCACTTATCACTCGGTTTTATTGCATTGATTCTGCAAGATAAAATACGAGTTGTATTGCAGTGCCTGCTATATAACATGCCCTCAAAAGTAGCACCTATTTTTATGTTTATTATTATTATATCTTAAAAAATTATATTGTTACTAATCAAACTTTAACAAACAACAAATGTATAACCACAGTTACAATCAATTCTCTAAAAATGATTAGTGTTAAATCCTTGAGTTTTCTAGTATCTATCTACAAATCACTTATTTTCAGAGCTGACATCATTAACTATTACTTTAAAACTTACACATACATGAAATCAGTTGCGGCTGGGTTTCATTTAACCTATCATCATAATGCTTAACTTAATTTCTTTGTCTTGTGCTTCAGATTAAGAATTTGACTTTCTAATTAAAATTATATAATTTACATATTAATTTGTAGCCTGGGTTTCAAATAAATGCTTTCAATACTGAAGTCCTGCTTGGTCTGCCATCCATGTTGTTATTGGAGACCATGACTTTACCTCCTGCTCTAGGTATAACTGGTCTCCACTGCCTGCTGCCAGTTTTTTTCTGAGGGTGCCTAACACTTCTTTTTCTTTTTCCACCTGCCATGTATGTCTCTTTTGATATCTGTTGTGTTTTTCAGGTCTGTTTGTATCCAGGCAATAATGACTCCCTTGTGAACATTCATGAGCTTCAATTTTGAGAGTTCCATGTGATGGAGCCTATCAACAATTTTCAGCCTTGGTGTATGTCTCAATCAGAAGCTCAGCAGTCCCTCAGACTGTAACAGCTTGAGGTTAAAGACTCTTCAATTTCAGGTTCACAGGAACACATCGAATTTAAACTATGGTTGGATAATCCCCAGGCCAAATTGATTTAAAACTTCTCCGTAACATGTACTTGTTGAACTTTGCTATACAGTTTTTGGGAGGTAGAGCGGTGGGAGTCAACTGTGGAGACAGGAAGAGATGGGGGGAACAGGACATAGAAAGGAAAAAAAAATCAAAAAACTCATTTCACCAAATTAATAGACCAAATTGAAGTAAATGGTATGTCAAGGTACTTACTAAGTAGAAGGCTTGGCCAAGTAATATGTTGCCAGTGAAAATGGCTGCTATTGGTAGTGTACCACTGTAGCTCCTCAAAAAGAAAGCCCACCCAGCACTCTCTCTTTCTTTTTCCAGTGCCTCATGGTTATCCATGACCCTGTGACTATTCACGGTTTCCTTGCCTAAAATGCTTTCGCTGATCCTTTTGCCTCTCCAAATTTTATCAAAAATTCTTAGTTTAAAATTCACATGTATGAAGACTCATATCTCTTCAGGGATTAGATGCACATCTCAGTGGTCCAACCACTACCATCTCCACCTTATTTATTACAATAGGCTCCTATCTGGTGTTTCTGCTTCTGCCTCTACCAGTCTCATTCTATTCTCAATTCAGTAAGAAAGGATCATGCTTTTATTCATAGTCCCCCAGTGCTCTCCCTTATTATTCTAAATAAGGACCAACTCTCTTAAATGACCCCCTAAGTGCTCTGGGCAATGTTTTTTACCTTATCTCCTACTACTTCCTCTTTCACTCCTCTATCCGCAGTAGACCCCTTAGTTTCTGTGTACATGCCAGGTGTTTTTCTGCCTTAGGATATTTGTACTTACTGCTCCTGCTACCTAGAATGTTTTGCATTCAGTTATCTATATCTTTTGCTCCCACATTTACTCCAGCTCTTTGTTCAAATATCACCTTTCAGTGAGGCTTCTCCCAACCTCAATATTTGCATCATACCCCAAAACTCTTTTATCTGCTCCATTTTATTCATAATAGTGTATGATACATTTAACTTATTTACTCTGTATATTGTGTATTTCCCCACGAGATTGGAAAAGCAAGAAAGAAGGTATTTATTTGTGTTGTTAGCTATTGTATTCCCAGAAACAACAACAGGTACACAATTAAAAATTAATATTGAGGAAAAATTACAATTTTGTTTGGTGATTTCTTGTAGACAC
>NW_007731824.1:141070-142349 GCF_000696425.1 Galeopterus variegatus
GCACCCTCTTAGGCTGCCACGTTAATGGTGCCGCTTGTAATGTCACTTAAGGTGGAGTTAGTTTTTAACTCCCAACAACAGTTCACTCAGTTGTTCTCCTTACTTGATCAATGTGCATATCAACGAAGAAATGCTTCCAGCTAAAACTGCCTCAACGCATACCTACTTGGAGATAAATCTGGTAATATTGGTATTGAGGATACAAACTCTTTTCATGTTCCTACCCTACCATTCTCAGTGTGTGAAAATATCTACTTTCATGACTGCAACATGGACGTATAAGACTTTTATTTATTTTGCATATCATTTACTTATTTCATTCACTTATCTAGGAAGTGAATTGTGTCTATTGTGAGAAATAGGATACAACACACTCCTACACCAAACATTGCACAAAAGAGAAAGACACTCATGATTGAATTAGGTAAGTCATGAGTAATCCTGTTTGACTAGTTGCACTGGTCCTGGAACAATAAATGAGGATCCATTTGGGGGAGGGCAGGGGATAGCTGTTGTGTAGATAACTTACAGTGTTTACAAAACTTGTAAGTGCTCATCAATTGGCCAGTATATCACCCAAGCTATAAGTAAATATAGACATTCATATTTGTTTTTAAGAATTGTCCAGAACACACCTATTGATAGTGTCATTCAATATTCCATCATATAATAAGTCTAGAAAGGAAGTGATTTAACAAAGATATTGATATGGTATGTGACTGAAAATTTAAAGAGGAGGGCTTGATAACCATGGAATCAATATAGCCACTAGATATAAAATTTTTATTCCATGTTATTAATGGACAATGTTAGATGGTAACAACCAACTTGCATTTTTGATTTTGAGTCAGGCAGGCATGCACTGACCCTAACTCTGCCACCTTGTAGCTCTGTTACATTGGGGAAGTTACTTAATTCCCCTGGTAACTTCTATAAAATGAGGTTTTAGTCAATAATCATCTTTTAAATTTAATAAGAAAGTTAGACAGAATGAGTCAGCATGTGTTTCTAAACAGAGGGAGCTAAACACAAATAAATAAGCATCAGAATTCCTGAAATAATAATTAAAACACTTCAATTAACAATTTAATCAGTAAGCAAGTTTTAAAATCCTTATCCTAATTATCATTTTTCTCTAAGCATTAAATATATATTATAAGTAATGATGCAGTTGCATTTTAAAAAGCGATCCTTTTGATTGTTTTACTATCTGTGCATATGTATGCATTTGAGATACAGTGGCAGAGTGGAACACAATAACACAATCAGTTTTAAAATC
>NW_007731824.1:143349-145731 GCF_000696425.1 Galeopterus variegatus
GGTTTTAGTCAATAATCATCTTTTAAATTTAATAAGAAAGTTAGACAGAATGAGTCAGCATGTGTTTCTAAACAGAGGGAGCTAAACACAAATAAATAAGCATCAGAATTCCTGAAATAATAATTAAAACACTTCAATTAACAATTTAATCAGTAAGCAAGTTTTAAAATCCTTATCCTAATTATCATTTTTCTCTAAGCATTAAATATATATTATAAGTAATGATGCAGTTGCATTTTAAAAAGCGATCCTTTTGATTGTTTTACTATCTGTGCATATGTATGCATTTGAGATACAGTGGCAGAGTGGAACACAATAACACAATCAGTTTTAAAATCAGAGAATTCTGAGTTCCAGTTAACTTTTTCTAGTTCCTAGATATGTACATTTGACAACTCAGAATTTCTGCACTTTAGTTTAATCGTTTCTAAAATGAAGAAAAGGACTCTGTAAATATCTCTATCCATCCATGTGTCTGTGTTGCTATCATCTGTGTATCTACCTATAAGAAATAAAATACCTTAGCATATTGCAGGAGTTGAACAAATCACAAGCTTTTCTATTATTGGATATACTTATATTAACATAAAAACACACTTGAGGAATATAATAAAAAGAACAATAATCATAATAACAACAATTAAAATATTTGGTGGACAGAGATGATAATCTCTGAATTGGGAGTGGGGTATATTTTGAAGGGATCACTTTGAAATTATTTTCATAATTAATTTTTTAACTGATTAAAAATACTTGTTTTATTCTATCCTATAAATGAGGATGGGCAAGAAAATTGTACTTCCTCTCCTTCTGTGTTTTTATCTACATTACAGTATATGGCAGATAGTTAGTATTCAAAAATATGATTTTCTAGAACATCAGAGTTCTGTCCATTTCTCTTCTCAATGATAGGATTCTTTATTGATATATGTTATTAAAGGAGAATGGCCAATCATTAAGTGTGAGGTCCAGGATGATTTGGATGGCTATTTTCTTCACATCCTTGCCACACAATAAGCTTTGTTTTTTTGTTGTTTGTTTGTTTTTTCCTTTTTGTCTTTTTTCCTGACCGGTAACGGGATCGCAACCCTCAGTGTCACGCCCGCACTGCGCTCAACCAGTGAGTGGACCGATCTCTATATGGGATCTGAACCCTCGGCAGGAGCGCCGCCGCGCTCCCAAGCGCCGCACTCTACCGAGTGCGCCACCGGGCCGGCAATAAGCTTTGTTTTATGCTACTGAAATCCCAGTGTTGTTCACTTACAGTTTCATTTTGTTTAAGAATGTTGAGGAGAGTTTTGTGAAATATTTGAAAACATAGCAATTTTAACTGAATAAAACCCAATGGCAAAGTTAAGTTTAAATAGCCATTGGACAGACTGTTGATCTTATGACTGTTCTTATAAGTATCTCCAGTAAGTTGCATGCAATTAACTATTTAACTATTTCATTTTTAATTCCAGTTTAAATTTTATAGCTTACATTTCATGTGCCTTTATATCATTACATGATAAATTGTTTTTAAGTTTTGATGTTACATTTTAGATACATATTAAATCAAAGTAGTTAATTATTGAAATGGGTTCTGATTATCTTTTTTTCTTTTTCTTTTCTTTTCTTTTTTTTTTTTTTTTCTGGTTTTGAAGTCATGAGGGTTTAGGATATTTGACCAGAATTATAATTAGTGTAACCTTATGCTTTGAAACTGTTTACACTGAATAAATACTCATTAAATACTCACAATAACTCAAGCACTCTTCTGTGCGATGAGTAGGAAAATGTAAGGTTGCCTAAAAGAGTAATTGGAGTCAGAGAAGGCCATGGCCTGAGGATCAAGATAAGCTCCCCAGATGAGGAGTGAGGAAAAGGGAATTCCATTTGGAAAAACCCTAGGGCAAGAAATGATTTGCCAAATTTTACAACCTACAAAATATAGATAGTCCCTGACATGATGGTTTGTCTTACAATGATGCAAAAGCAATATGTGTTCAGTAGAAACCATACTTCAGTACAGTATTTAATTACATGAAATAGTCAACATTTTATTATAAAGTAGGGCTTTATGTAAGATGATTTGGCCCAACTATAGGCTAATGCAAGTGTTCTGAGCACATTTAGGGTAGGTGAGGCTAAGCTAGGATTTTCTTCGATCGGTTAGTTGTATTAACGCATTTTTGAGTTAGGATATTTTCATCTTGTTACCAGGTTGTAACTCCATCTTAAGTGGAAGAACATCTGAAAAATAAAATGAAATAAAATAAATGTGGCTGAAGACTACTGAGATAAGGAGAGAAACCAGTAAGGCTGCAATTATACACAGAGACACAAATACAGTTCTTGTGGACATGTTAAAGTCCATTACAAAGTTTAGTGAGTAAAAAA
>NW_007731824.1:147776-148587 GCF_000696425.1 Galeopterus variegatus
ACATTGTTGTATTTATTAGTAGTTCATTTTTCTTTTTATTGAATGGTATGCCATTGTATGACTGTAATTTAATAGGCATAACCATTCTCATGTTGATGGATATTTGGGTTATATACAGTTTGGGGGTTCTTATGAAGAAAGCTAGTATGCACATTTTTGTACATGTCTTATTGAAGTCATGTTTGGGTAATTACATAGCAGTGTAATTGCTGGGTCATAGGGCTGTTGTGTTTTTAATTTTATAAGAAACTTCAAAACAGTTTTTCAGAAATGCATCATTTTACACTCACTCTAGTAAAGTGTGATCATTCCATATATCTTCTTCACAATAATAGATATTGTTAAACCCAGTCTAGTGTGTATGAAGCAACATCTTATTATGGTTTTCATTTTAATTTCATGAATACTGATGATGCTGAACTCCTTCTCATATCTTTAGTAACTATAAAATATCTGTTCAATTATTTTCAGTNAGAGAAGGGTGAGATTTCTTTCTGCCGATTTTGCAATCTCTTAGGTGATTTCCTGTAATTGCATCACGTTGTGGCTTAAGGCTTATTCAATAATAAACTTATTTTCTTTCTTTTCTACTCTAATGAGGAGGTTGTCTGTGTTGGGAGGAGATTTTGTTTTTAATTGTATTTCCGCAATACCTCCTCTCCACCAAGTCATACCTGATAAGTACTGGATTAATGTTATTTCCCCCAGAAGATAAAACTCCTCGAACACTCCTTTGTCCTGCTTTGGTTTGAACTGGTTGTTTTCTAGGCTTGCAACATCATCAGTCATCCACAGTAGCTTTTGGCTGAGC
>NW_007731825.1:0-279 GCF_000696425.1 Galeopterus variegatus
TTGTATTGTATCATATTTGCTTTATATATCTGGATCTAAAGGGAGAGATAGACCCCAATACGATAGTGGTTAAGGACTTCAACACCTCTCTCTCTCAGCATTGGACAGATCATCTAGACAAAAATGCAACAAAGAAACACTGGATTTAAATTGTTCTGTAGACTACATGGACTTGGCAGACATTGCAGAACATTTCATCCAACAACTGCAGAATATATGTTCTTCTCATCAGCACATGGATCATTGTCCAGGACAACCATGTTGGACCACACAAATCAA
>NW_007731825.1:5838-6127 GCF_000696425.1 Galeopterus variegatus
TGGTTTGCTATCTGGGGTCTTATGTGGTTCCATATGAATTTTAGGATTGTTTTTTCTATTTATGTGAAGAATATCATTGGTATTTTTATAGAGATTACACTGAATCTGTAGATTGCTTTGGGCAACACGGTCATTTTGACAGTATTAATTCTTTCAATCCATGAACATAGAATGGCTTTCCATTTTTCTGTGTGTCTTCTTTAATTTCTTTCATCAGTATAAATATTATTGTATTGTATCATATTTGCTTTATATATCTGGATCTAAAGGGAGAGATAGACCCCAATAC
>NW_007731825.1:11122-13434 GCF_000696425.1 Galeopterus variegatus
CGACAAAGGACTAATATCCAGAATATATAAGGAACTCAAACAACTTTACAAGAAAAAAAACTAGCATCTGCCTCTTTAGAGAAAGCCTTCCCAAGCGAGAACGGCAGCAGGAGCCCAGCCAGTTTCAGGGAGATGTTTACTGTCACTCAGAATCTTTCGTGTCTTTCAGTATTTTCTTGATACAAGTCAAACAAGCTATGTGAAATTTTCCCTTGCCCTAGATTAGTCACAAGAAGAAACTTCTCAAGAGCTAACTGTCTCAGGCCCTGCTCAGAGGGGACTGGGGTTCTGCAGCAATGCCCATGTCCCCATGCAGACTGCAGCATTCGTGTGCCTCAGTGGATTCATCTTGGCCAAGCCGGCTCTGATGGTATCTTGGCCAAGCCGGCTCTGACGGCCTGGGAGCCCTGGCTGGGGGATCAGACCTTCCCCACCCATTAGTAGGATGAAAAATCAATCTGCTAAAATCCATAGTGTTTCTATACACCAACAATGAACTAGCAGAAAAAGAAATCAAGAAAGCAAGCCCGTTTAACGGACGGGTGACCTCCCGTTATTCCGGAAGGGATAATTCTGGTCAGCCTCCCCCTCAACTGCGTGCCTGCTCCCTGCCTCCATCTCCCTTGGCAACTTCTCCTCCAGGAGCTCACAGCCCTCATGGAAAAGCGCTCACTGCAGACAGATCCAGCGCCTATTTCTGCAGCCGGTTGCGGAACCCAGGTGCACTATCCATTGAATTCTGCATGAGTCAAGGAGGCCAGAATGAAAACTGATGATCTTCCAGCTGCCAGCCAGGTTCCTTGAGTGAAGGAGGAAGAGAGTCACAGTTAGTTACACACACATACGCACTCCCAGATACTCATGTGTGAATACGTGCACACACACATGCGGGTACATGCATGCATGCATGGGAGAACACACAAGACGTATCTGCACATGCATGTATGCAGACACATGTGTGAGAGTGCACACTGACACTTGAGCACTTATGCATGTGCACACATGCATGAGTACATATAGGCACACACGTGGGGCACATGTGTGAGCACACATGCAGGTCGTGTGGGCTGTGCACATGCATGTGTGAGCACACAGAGACACACAAGCATCGATACATGTGAGCATGCACATGCATGAGCACTCGCATACACCTATGTAAGCACACACATAAACATGTGAGCACATATGCAGCCACGCACAGGAGCACGCAGACACACACAGGCTTCTGTGGCTCTGCTTTGACTTGGGGTCTTCCCCGGTCCACAGGGAGGCAGTGCACTGACAGAGCCGCTCGCCCTCCCCTCTGGTCCCCCCTCACAATGTATCTCTGAGGCTGGGCAGGACCCTGAGGAGCCAGAGCCAGGCCTGGGGCAGGAGGCCTGGGATCCTTTCCTCCTGGATCCCTCTCGCATGGGCAGGGCTTTTCCAACAGAAGAGCCTCCAACAACATCTCCTGCACAAGCCCACTCTCACTCCTGCCCCACTGGCCCTGCCTGACTGGGCATTTTCCTTTTCACTCGGACAGCCCCCAGGCCATCACCCTCCCTCATGTGCTAGGGTTGGACTGCGTGCAGTGTCCGCACTGCCACCCAGACAGCCGCCCTTCAGCAGGCCTTTCCTGAGCAGCCCTGAGCCAGGCTCTGTGCCCCATCCAAGCCTGGGTGGCATGGAGGGCTTGGTCCCAAGGTCCTGCAATATTATCATTGTCAGCGCCACCCTTACCTGCCACAGTGAGGTGATTGAGGGAGACAGAAGGGTCACTGTCCTGCACTGAGCCCCCACTACTGCTGAGATGTGTTCCAGTATGTTCTGTCCACTCCCCTGACAGCAGTCCATCAGTGATGCTTTGTCCTGAGGCTCAGAGAGATCTGGACACCCACCCCAAGACCGCTCAGCCGGTGAGCTGAGAGCCCAGCCTGGGACCCTGGCAAGCCAGGAGATGACACTTTGATCCATGCGTGGGCCTGACAGTCCAGGACAACCCATCCTGCAGGCTGAGACTAAAGGAAACATGTCCCCACAGACACTTATTAAAATACATTCTCATGCATTGAACACAGTTGGAAAAGTTAACAGAAGCCCAACAAGCAAAGAACATGGCTGTGCATAAAGCCCCAAGATGCCGATCAGTCGGCAAGCCATTGTCAACCCTGATAAACCGTGTGACAGTGGACATGCCAGCTGCCAGACCTGGGAACCTTGGCTGATAGAAATGACCATCCCCGTCCTGCGATAGACAGGGTCATAAAGCAACAAACTGCCTGTGTTTATCTAAAATGTTGATGTTTTGTACATCGTGGACTTCCTGCATT
>NW_007731825.1:13444-21213 GCF_000696425.1 Galeopterus variegatus
CTGCACCCCCCATGCTCAAGTTTATCCTCCAGGTCTCTTCCTCCACTCCCACTGCCCTTGACCTGGAAGTCGGAGCGCCCAGCGGAGCACCCAGGCCCAGGCCTCACAGGCCCGTTCCCCTTTCCAAGCCCACATGAGACTCGGACCAGCCCCAACCAGTCCAGCAGATGAGTTTGAAATTTGCCTCAGCCGTTTAGCAGGAGCTGATAACAAACACTGCTCCTGGACTGGGGCCACTTAGGTCTATTAAAATCCTGTTTCTTCCCTGCTGTGAGTTAAGGAGACCCATTTCTCTCCGTTCCCACTTCCTGATTTCAGCCCAGGGAGAATAATTAATTCTGTTGATCTCTAATTGACTTCAGGTGGCTCCAATACCAAACACTGACACCGTTCCCTTAATGAATAATTTCTTCCCTTAAACTGGTTTCAGTCTTATTCAGAAGAAAAGAATAAGAAAATTAAAGCTGCGGGAAGATAACACAGCGAAGAATAACTAAGGGATATTTACATATGCAATCAGGCGCCCTTCTGCACTGTGAAAGGCTGGGAGAGAGCTGCAGACACAGGAGGGACGATACATATACGGAAGAAAACCATTAATAAATTGGAACGCGTGCTGCGGGCCCCAGGAGGCTGGTGCTGATAACAGTGCAGGGTACAGAAGCATGGACGCTGCTGAGGTCCCTGTGCAGGAAGCAGGGCCACCATGCCACAGTGTCAGGCATCTAGAACCTTCCAGGGCTGGCAAGAAGGCTGCAGTGATGGGCTGTAGTGAAGTTAGCTGTTGGTGGCTGCTGCCAGGGGACAGCTGCCTGCTCTTCTAGAATGGCCGTTCTCACAGCAGCACAGCCTACAAAGGGGATGTTCTACCAGCAGATAAGGAGGGGGATTCTGAAGTTTGGGACGTTCTAGAAAATGGAGAGAAAGCATGTAATGGCAGAGGAGTCCAAGCTTGCTAATCTGCAGTTTTCACTATTTGTTTGGTGGCTGGAGACCGCTGTCTTGCCGTGGATAGGACGCCTATCAGTGACCTCCATCCACCGAGGCCCGCCTCCACCTTGCACACCCCAGGTCTGTACCTGATCGGGTCTTACCCCAGGCACTGGTGTGAGCAGGTGGAGAGGGGGACCTGGCACCAGCTCCACCTTCCCTGGCCCTAGGGAGCCAGGCCTGCGGGCAGCAGGGAGAGGATTTGGTCTCAGCCCCACTGGGGCCTGGAACCCAGCAGCAAGGGACATGGGGAGGCTGCTGGCTAGTCATTCCCATCGACTCATTCAGAGAACAAGTGGCAGACGCTGAGTGTACCAAAGCAGACAAGCCAGGTGCCACCACACGGGGCCCACATTCCCGTGAAACTTCACTCGGGTGCGAAAGGCTGAAGGACTCTGTTACCACACTGAACCTCCTCGACCACCCGCGAAGTGGGCACCTACTTGAAAATGAGCAGACGGTGGCTCAGAGATGCTAAGTTCCTTGTCACACAGTACGTAGGTGACAGTGCCGAGAAGTGAAGCGACACCGCTATGCTCTGCGCATAGGCAAACTTGCTCTGTAAAGGCCCAGGTGGCAAACATTTCACACTTCGTGGGTCTCACGGTCTCTGTCACAACTACTCCACTCTGCCATCGTATGGCGAAGACAGCATCAACCGTGTATTATCAAATGAACGTGGCATGTTCCAATAAAACTTTATTGACAAAAACAGCCCATGGCTAGATTTGCCCGTGGGCTGTTCCTGGCGGACCCCTGCTCTCGCATCTCATCGTGCTACTTGCAGCTCGCCAAACGTGCGTGGCCAACCCCCTCCCCACCTTCGTCCAAGCTGCTCTCGGTGTCCAGGGCCCTTTCTCCCTCCATCCTGTGCAGCACCCCAGTGTCAAGGGTGAGCAGGACAGCACCGTCCTCATCCCCACAGACACTGCTCTCTGGTGGAGGGGACCCACGTGGAAACTGTGCGGTGGCGACCGTGAGGCGGGACACATAGTTCCACCAGTGTCCTGGCCTGGTCAGGGCCGGGGGCTGGAGACAGAAGAGAGTGGGGTGTTGACCAGGAAAGGCACCTCCGAGAAGTTGTGTTTGAATTGCCCTGGTGGGGAGTGGGGAAAGGGGGTCATGTCAGCACATGGCAGAGCCGGAAGATAAACTTAGAGAAGACTTGAAGTTGTAGAACCGATCAGAGCTCTTTCAGAGGCACATGGACAAGTTCTAAGTCAAACTAGATGAAACAAACAGTAACAAATCAGGAGTCATCAGCCTACATCTCTGGACACCGAAGGTGTGAGGCGGCTTCAGGAGCGGCTGGGTTCATCAGAAAGCTGCCTCTTTACTCCGTCTCTTGGCTTCACTGTCCCTTCTCCATTGTGGGTCTCACGGTCTCTGTCACAACTACTCCACTCTGCCATCGTATGGCGAAGACAGCATCAACCGTGTATTATCAAATGAACGTGGCATGTTCCAATAAAACTTTATTGACAAAAACAGCCCATGGCTAGATTTGCCCGTGGGCTGTTCCTGGCGGACCCCTGCTCTCGCATCTCATCGTGCTACTTGCAGCTCGCCAAACGTGCGTGGCCAACCCCCTCCCCACCTTCGTCCAAGCTGCTCTCGGTGTCCAGGGCCCTTTCTCCCTCCATCCTGTGCAGCACCCCAGTGTCAAGGGTGAGCAGGACAGCACCGTCCTCATCCCCACAGACACTGCTCTCTGGTGGAGGGGACCCACGTGGAAACTGTGCGGTGGCGACCGTGAGGCGGGACACATAGTTCCACCAGTGTCCTGGCCTGGTCAGGGCCGGGGGCTGGAGACAGAAGAGAGTGGGGTGTTGACCAGGAAAGGCACCTCCGAGAAGTTGTGTTTGAATTGCCCTGGTGGGGAGTGGGGAAAGGGAGTCATGTCAGCACATGGCAAAGCCGGAAGATAAACTTAGAGAAGACTTGAAGTTGTAGAACCGATCAGAGCTCTTTCAGAGGCACATGGACAAGTTCTAAGTCAAACTAGATAAAACAAACAGTAACAAATCAGGAGTCATCAGCCCACATCTCTGGACACCGAAGGTGTGAGGCGGCTTCAGGAGCTGCTGGGTTCATCAGAAAGCTGCCTCTTTACTCCGTCTCTTGGCTTCACTGTCCCTTCTCCATCTGTCCCTCTCTGGGACACAATGACGTTGGCCCCAGAAGCTCTGGAGCTGCCTCCCCTGCTTGGCAGTGTCTGAGAGGAAGTGGATTCTTGCAACTCAGGTGCAGAAGGCCGAGGAAACACTTCACTCCCTCCCAACACTCCACCAAAATGTCAGTAAAGAGGTGTTTTAAGATATAGGAGAATGAGAAGGGAGACGCCGCGACAAAACGCTGGACGCTGCGAGGCAATCGATGAGAGCGGCCTGGTGGGGCTGAGAAAATCTCACACCTGCAGCTTGAAAGCCCAAGAACCACTCAGGCTGACACCTCCGGCTAGGAACAGAGAGACAGGCACTTCTGGAACCTGAGATGAGAGCGGGTGACAAAAGTCAAGGGGACTGGGTGAAAGTTGAGTCAGAAGCTGTAAAATCCTGGTCCCCTCCCCACCCTGGGGCTGGGTGATGGCCCCACGTCCATCCTGGCAGAGGTCTGCTCTCTGGAGAGGGTAAACAGACAGGTTCTGGACTGGGCCCGCCAGCAGATCAGTGGCTTGGGCTCTGCGAGAGCGTGGACACTGCGCTCGGAACGCAGAAACCCCTGATGCCGTTCCCAGAAGGCGGGTCAGCCCTGCTCCCTGCAGAAAGGAGCCTGGAAGAACCATCCTGAGAGGTCCGACCAGCCCAAGGGGAAAGTCCCAGACTGCTGGCAGCTGGGGTCCCCCAAAACTTGGTCTGCCCAGATCGTCCCACAATGAGTCAATGCTGACCAGCCCTGCCCAAGCTCAGAGCTTCCCATAGGCCTCATATCAGCTGGGTACCAGGGATTAGCAGGCATCTGCCTCTAGCGTGGAACACAGACAGACCAAACACCACAACAGACATGGAAAAGCTCAGCAGGGAGGAAGTAAACACCGCAGAGGGAGAGGAGGATTTCCCCAAAGCACCCTCAGTACCTTTAGAGAAAGGAGATCTTGCATCCCAGAAATGAAACCAGGAGTTCCAAAGGAAGTGGAGGCGAGGAAACCATTTAAAAGGCATGTGCATTGCCCAGGAAGGAAGATCACTAGTTGACAAATTATAAAGGTCACCAAGTGCCCAACACAACAGATGAAAGCAGACCAACACCCAGGCACACCACTGGGAAATGCTAGAGCCCGGGACACATGAAGAAGACTCCACAGCCTTCTGGATGGGGCAAGAAAGGGAAAAGAAAATGTCACATACAAAGAACCAGAAAGCAACACAGATGCAGCCAGCGACAACCCCGAAACCTAGTGTACGGCGAAGCAAATCCTTCCAAATTCTCAGGGGAAATCATTCCCAGCTAGAGTTCTTTACCTGGGAAAACTGTCAGGCAAGTGTAAGGGTAATGAAATGTTCAGACACAGAGTCTCAAAAATTCAACTTCTGTACCGCTACAGGTGGGGGACTCCACCAAAACAGAAGCGCGAAAGGAGACAAAGATCAGACACAGGAGCCAGCCCACAGGGAGACGAAGACAGTCTGCAGCAGGGCGCGGAAGGCGGCTCGGAGACTGGCGGCTGCGCACCAGGCACATAGGGCAGCAGTTCAGCCCGGGGCCACGTGGCCGGAGACAGACACGTTCAGATGGATGGCACCACGATGCTCGCTGTCGCCATACCATCCTTCTACCTGAGGACAGAACGCCTGGCAACACTGCCCCCACTGTGATCTGGGCTCCTCTTGGCCGTGGGTGGCAGGAGCCCTGGTTTCCCATCCACCCTCTGCCAGCACTCACAGCCACGTTCTGCTGTGACCCGGCCCGAATCCCAGGGAACGGAAACATGGGGCCGCCCTGGAGCGCGTCTGGATGCTGCAAATGTAGGGAGCCCGGGATTCCCGACAGGGCTTGCCACGGATTTCCCCAGGAGGGGGACTCCTGCAAGCCCTCAGGGAGCTGGAACAGACGGCCACCCGGGGGTGGTGGGACCCCTCACCTGACGACGACACTGCCCTCCTTCCACATCTCGTCCGCGCTGCAACTCAGGTCTTCACAGCCGCGCAAAACGTCGTCCTGGATGATCCAGAGAAGCAGAGGAAGGAGGAGGACGAGTCAGGCTGCGGCCTCTGCAGGAGCAGGGCCCCTACGCTGGGCGTGGCACTGCAGGGCTCTGGGTACTGTGAACGTGCCCCAGAAGTCATTTACTAAAGAACCGCTGGGTGCTCCTCTCCGCTTGACCCAGCCCTCAGCCCTGGCCCAGCGAGGTCTGTGCCCAAAACACCCGGGGCAGTGCTTGCCCACCGACCTTCTCTACGGCCCTGAAACTCCGAATGCCGGGGCTGGTGGGCGATGGCAGACCCGGCTTTGGAGGTGGAGAGGGTTTGAGAGGAGAAAGCAGTCGGGTGACAGTAAAGCCAAAGTCACTGTCAAATTCTTCCCCTCGAGCAGCAGGGATGCAGCAGATTCTGCATGGCCCCTCAGTTGCGTGTCTTTCCAATTCCGTTGCCAGGACGTCCTCTTCCCAGTGGTGCTCAGTCCGCCTTCCTGACTCTCCCGGGTACCACCTCGTGGTTCTGAAGGTCCTCAAAAGGCGGGAGGTACACGTCACAGTTGCACTCACAAGCTGAGGAACATTTTGCCATGTTAGATAACTCATTACTTTTACACTTATGTTCACATAGAATTAAGTGAAACATAAATGAGACACGACATTGATTCTTTGCTCTATTGCAGGAGTCTTGATACTGGCAAAGAAATACAATGAAAACTGTGACATTAGCGATTTCATATGATGAAATTTAAATACTTTATGACTTTTCTGTTCTAGTGATAATGTACAATATGCAACCCAATTACAATGATTAAACACTATAAGTAAAATTTCAAATAAGTTTGGTTAATTTCCAAATCAATATATTCCTCTATGAATTTTATTGACAATCCCAGCTACCACTGCCTCCGCTGATCAAAGTCTCTCCAAACTGAAATTGTTTTGAAAACTATGTAAGAGCTACAATGACTCCAGAAAGGGTGTGGAATTTGTCATTATTGTCAATAAAATGCAAATTGTGTGAAAATCTTAATTATAACAACATAATAAGTGATATTGCTTGTAAGAGCTACAATGACTCCAG
The DNA here is from genome assembly GCF_000696425.1 of Galeopterus variegatus. NCBI lineage: Eukaryota > Metazoa > Chordata > Mammalia > Dermoptera > Cynocephalidae > Galeopterus > Galeopterus variegatus. The sequence goes on from NW_007731825.1 coordinate 19,654, forward strand.
AAAGGGTGTGGAATTTGTCATTACTGTCAATAAAATGCAAATTGTGTGAAAATCTTAATTATAACAACATAATAAGTGATATTGCTGAAATGAAGGCAAGAAAAATAAATTGTATAGAGTAAATATACAATAATTTATAAATTATGCATGTTTTTGTTTTATTACTAATCCAGCATTATTGGCCCAAAAAACAGAACACCCAGGCAGATGCAATAATGATTAAATTCAGTTCCCTTTGGCATTTTGCCAGTTTTCGGTTATCGAAACTAACCCATAATTTTATATATCTTTTTTCATTTTGTTGTTATGAAGGTAAATTTGTCGAAGCAGAAGGCTAGAACATTTTTTATTTAACAGTTCATTAACCTGATTTATAATTTATAAATATTTAGACATGCGGTACGTGGGCCTGTGTTTGTTCGCCTGCCCTGAGCCCCACAAAGGTTAGGGCTGGGCCAGGGTAGGGGTGGGCCTAGGCAGGGGCACACAGAGGCCTCTAAGGTTCCAGAATTTCTATTTCCCATACTAGGAGTTGTGTGGGTGTTTGTCGTGTTACTTTTCTCTAGAATTTATTTATATTTTATGCATTCTTTTGAATGCACTGTATTTAAGACAGTCACAAATAAAATGTGATGCAAATAAGGGTGAGAAAAGAGACTCGCCTTGTTTAGCACACAGAGAAGTTGTGAGTCCCAGATGAGGTCGTGTATAGGAAGGTACGACATAAACCACAAGCCTTGCTTTGGTGCAAACGGTCGTTATTGAGCACCCAACGCAGTCCTAGGGGATCGAACACTATCAGCTCTGTTTAGAATGAAAATCCTGTTGACATTTTCCTTACAAGAATTTTTAATAACATGTTTTCTTTTACACTGATTCTAAACACAGTACTTGCCCATTTTGGGAATTTTGGAAACTAAGAATAAAGAGCAAGCATGTATCTCATTACCCGGAGAAAACCACTACAGAAACATTGGCGTATTTCAGTCTGTTTTTAAATGTGTCTGTCTTTCAATCTGTAATTTTATATGGTTGAGATTAGCCTCCAAATATAATTTTTTACCCTGTTGTTTTTCTCACTTAATATGCTAAACATTCCCATGTTATTACAAACTCATTGTAAGCATTTTTCGTGCATAATTTACCCAATCACTTCCTCATTATAGGACATTCAGATGAGTTCTGATTTCTCACTACCGTAAATTCCCCCACAGTGGATAAATAGGGCTCTTCCTAAGTCTTTGTGCAGACTCCCGATCCATTCCTTAGGATCAATATCTAGAAGCAGACTTGAGAGAGTTTTTAAGATTCCAGATGGAGCCATCAAAGACACTCACGTTATATGTACATGTTGCTGACCTGTCCCACTTGCACGTTGATGTGCTGTCACCTGAAATGCAGTGTCAGTGACTAAGTGAGTCTAAAAGCCACATGCAGGCAGACAGCCTTGAAATCACATCCCAGCTTTGCAAAACATTGTCTGGGCCATCTCAAGAGAGTCACCATCTCTCTATGACTAAAGTTTCTCGTCTACAACAAAAATAGAATCCTGACCACCAG
>NW_007731825.1:22192-26375 GCF_000696425.1 Galeopterus variegatus
CCTACAAGTAGTCATGTGATCTCTTCTGAGCCAATTACTGTGGACTCTGATTGGTCAGTTTGGTCTCTTGCTAATCTTGAAGCTGGAGATGGGCGTGGGGTCAGCCCTGCCTGAGCAATAAGGACTGAGAATTGTGGGCTTCAAAGAAAAGAATTCTGTTACCAGAAGAAGAAAGGTGGTTCAGCCCCCAAAACAACAGAGGTCTAGGACATCAATAATAATGTTTCCCATGCTGCTTTTCTGGGAAAAGGCTGAGGTCCCAGATGACCCCCCCTGGGACCATGTGGACATAGGAGGATAATCCCTGCTGTGTGTGCTAATATGGAGAAGAAAAAATAAAAGAAGACAGAGATGACGATGGCCGATCGCTACATAGTGGATTCTCTATACCTGGAGGGTGTTTGAACCCAGTGAGCTTGAAAATCTCTCCAACCTTGAATGACTGAAATTACAGGCAGATCTAGCAAAGAGGTGAGTTTGCCATCCTGAGGAGGTAAGGACCTCTCTGCCTAGGAAAACCAGCACCTCCATCAGGAAACCGCGGACAGAGCCTCCACTACAGGTTGTGAATCAGCCACCCCAACCTGCAACCCCAGACCCAGGCCAAAAGCCCCTTCCTCTGAGAAGTCTCCCTGAGCCCCGTCAAAGGTAAGCAATGCCGGACACTTGTTAAAGATGATGAAAACAGTCTCTATTCAGCCTATTGCAACAGGGAAGAGAGTCCAGTGCAAACTGAGCTCATCTTCAGCCTGTGCAGAGGTGACTGCGTGTTTCAAAGGGAGACGGGGGGGGGGGGGGGGGGGGGGGGGGGGGGGGGGGGGGGGGGGGGGGGGGGGGCAGAGGGAGAGGAAGTGAGAGAGGCTGGGGCAGCATCAGGGAAGGAGGAATTTGCAAAAAGCGGGAGGGGCACGTGATGGGGCCACCTGGGCTTGCTAACTGCGGCTTATCAAGGCCAGGCTCCTGCCTCCCACAGACGCTGGGAGATGGGCCCTGTCTTTAGGTGCTGAGTGGAACAGTGAATTCTTTCGGCAGCCTTGAGGCTTCCCAGGGAGGAACTTAAGGTGCGGGGCTGGGGCTGGAGTCCTCATCCCAGGGATGCGGCCTCGAGCTGTTAGAAACGCTGTTGGTGCTGGCTCAAGTCTCTTGTTGTGTGTGACGGGGGCGGTGGACAAAACTGTTTGCGCTGAGAGTCTGCAGTTTCGACAGTTCGAGGTTGAGGCCTAGGTGAGAAGAGGGCTCGGGGGTCCTGAGCAGGCGGAGAAGAGGGTCTTCGTCAACCTCAGACGCCCACCTTCTCATGCTCCTCCATCTCCCCCTCTGTGTGCTTGGCTGTCACCTTGCAAATCGCTGTAAGAAGCCCGTGGCTGGGGCTTCCATCTGCAAGTCCCTGGCACCCAAGACGGGGCGTGACAGAGGATAAATCCTCAGCTGACTCAAGACGGCTGGATGCCCAGCGAGGGACAAGGCCAGCCAGCCAAGCGAGCCCTTGGCCCACGCCCCCCAGAAGGACACCAGAATGCTCAGGCATCCAGGCCCAAATCAGGGATTTTGATCCACACAATCTGGACTTGCAAAGCTTAGGAACTGATTTGTTAAAGCTCCTTGACGACCCTGATGGTTTCTACGGACTGAGCCCCATCGGTCCGGCCCACGTGGATGTGCCTCTGTCAGACGAAGCCCTCAGCTCTGTGCAGATGGGCCCCCAGGTGGCACCTACCCGTGCCCTCCCCTGCCTACCTCCACCATGCCCAACTGGGCCTGGGAGCCACGGAGCCCTCTCTGGCTTCTATGCTCCTTTCCTGGGGGTGGGCACGTCGCCCTTTAAGGTACTAAGACCTAAGACAAAGGCCAGGGTTTGGGGACAATAGACAAAGGGAACCCCTCAGCCAACGTTGGCTCGAGGCTGCTTAGGCCTCCTAAGGCTGACTCCGGGGCGTGGGCTGGGCTAGAGCTCTGGCTAGTGAGCAAGCCCACCCCTCCTGGCGTCTGCTTGCTCGTTTACCCCCTGGGACTCCATACTGGGAGAGAGGGCAGGGTCTCCCCTGCTCATTCCTGGAGACCCCGGTGACAGCACAGTCAGACCCTGCTCGCCCACCCACTCCTTATGGGAGCCATAAATCACAAAATGTCAGGGCAGGAAAGGCCTTTACCAGGGAGCTTCAAAAAGTCTGTGGAAAAACAGAATTGAAAGAGAACTTCTGAAGTACCTCGGATGATCCTCTTGTTCCCCACCTGCTCTGGCGTCAGGGACACGGGCCTTCCCGCGGGCTTCATGCATGAGAGCGGCCGGCCACTGCCCCAGAGCCACCTCCCGGCCGGGTCCCACGTTTCATCCACAGTCTGGCACAGCGGCCCGCGCGACAATCTCGCTAGGGCTGAGCCCCTTCTCACGAGGGTGGTTTCGTCACCTCGTGAGGAGAACGAAAGTTGGCACTCCCTTTACGGGTCTGGTTTTGAAAAACTGTAGGAAGGGGATGTTGGAATTTGCCCATTCTGCCGGTTCCTTGGCAGCATCTCGATGTCTGATTCAAAACTGTGCTAACTTCAAAGACAGAGGAAATACTTGGAGGACAGTAGACGAACGGGGTAACGAAACCTTGAGCGTTTGAGAAGGTCAGACGGGACCCTCTTGAGACTGGCCCCGTGTGGGTGGCGGGCAGGAGCGGGTCCGCTCCATTCCTTGCTCACCTGGGCAGAGCGCGCTGGCCTCCCGGGGGTGTCGGCTGCAGAGCGCAGGTGTCAGAGAGCAGAGCGGGACTCGCAGGGAGTTGGCTTGGTGCTGGCACATGCAGCAACTGGCACTTGCCACCCACCATCTATTAAATGGCATTATTTAAACCTTGACAGTCACTCAGACCTGGAGCTGACAGATTAATTTTATCTTAAATCTTTAGCCAGCGGAAATAAATCCAAATGTAGCTTTCCACAATCAGACACGATGACAAAACAGAAGTTACATCTGTATTTGGGCAGAGTCTGCTGGTGCCACGCCAGGAGGCCCAGCTGCAGCGATGCCGATTAGAGAGAAGTCACCTCGAGGGCAGGCGTCTTTGTTCCCGGGCACTGGAACGGCCCCTGGCCTGAAGCAGGCACTCACTGAGTATGTGTCAAATGAATGATGAATTTCCGATCAACCTGCCCAAGCACCCACTAGCGTGTGGGCCCTGGTCCCAGCACGGTGGACACAGTGACAGTAATCAAAGTTGACTGTGCCCTTGGGCAAGCACCCCACACCAAGGGGGAGCCCAGGGCTACAGGAGCCCCTCGCCCAACCCTGGGGCAATCAAGGAGGGCTTCCTAGAGGCGGTGATGCCTGTCTTGAAGAGCAAATGGGATTCACAGATAGATAAAGTGGGAAAGGGGACTCCACGAATACGCTCATCCGTCCATCTGTCCGTTCACTCAGCGCATGTCCACGGAGCCCTCCTTTGTGCAGGAGATGCGAGGGAAACCTAAAATGGCAGAGCCCTGTCACCGAGAAGCCAGCAGCCCACGAAGACAGATGCCCACGGGACAGCCACACACTCACGGGAACAGCAAGCCTCTGGGTTTAAGAGGGCCAGGGAGACGGGGAGCAAGGAGGCTGAGGAGGCGGCAGTGGGGGTCCCAGAGGGTAGGAAGCCTGGGCCGTGCCCCACTCAGGCAGAGGGAGTCAAAGGGGGTGTTAGGCAGGGAGGGAGCCCCGCTACCCTCAGGATACTGCCTCCTGAGGAGAGACAGAGCAGGGCAACAGAGAGCACGCAGCGGTGGAAGGTACCAGAACATGGCAGGGAACATTCTGGCCCTTCTGGGTTTGAGGCTCCATCCAGGGCCCCGGGGCCACCGCATCCGTTGGCTCAGGTCCCACATCATTTCGACCTCTGCCTCCGTCACCACATCTCCTCTCTGCTGGGACCCCCGACCCCTCTCGTGAGGCCCGTCGTGATTACACTGGGCTCACCCAGTAATCCAGGGGGTGGAGGGACGCTCGGCTGACCAGAGTGCCACACCTCAGCCCCAGTCCTGGGCCCGGCGCCCCCGTCCCCTTCAGAGACACCCTGAGCTCTCAGCCCAGGGTCAGGTGGATGACGTCTGCTGCTCTTCCCTGTACCATCAGAGAGAAAAAGGGCTAACCAGAGGCTTTCAAATCCTCCTCGAAACCAAGATCAGAAGCATCTTCAAAGATGTATCTGGTCCTCCACAA
>NW_007731825.1:27267-28629 GCF_000696425.1 Galeopterus variegatus
TCAAATCCTCCTCGAAACCAAGATCAGAAGCATCTTCAAAGATGTATCTGGTCCTCCACAATTTGAAATGTGGCCAAAAAAAAAAGAACTCTGCCAAAAAGTGGCATTGACCCTTAAAGCGGGAAAGGCAGAGGGAAGGAGGGGAGGGAGGGAGAGCACGGGCTCCTGCGCAGCAGCAGGAACCGCGCCGGGCACTGTGCGTGCCACGCAGGCTCCCAGCAGTCTCTCAAGAAAGGGATCAACACCCAGTCTCATTGACTCAGTGCAGCAGGTCGTGTGATTGTCAATGTGTCACTGCCCATTCCCTACACAGGACGTTCTTCCTTTCCCACTGATGGGAGACTCCCTGGGGCCATGGAGACGCACCTGTCACTGTCACATCCTGCTTCCAAAGAAGCACCAGGATCCACGGTGCTGCCGTCTCTTCCCCTCTGCCTTGACACCAGCAGCGTTCCCAAGAGTGGCCACTCCTCAGCCTGGGTCCCAGAGCGAAGAGCCAAGGCCACTCACGAGGAACGTGGCATGTGAGCGAGAGCTTAAGGGGCGTCTGCTCCTGCGGCAGAACTGATGGATGTGGAAACTGCGATTCAGGGACTTGCCCGTGATCACCTGGGGAGGTGGTGGCAGAGGCCAGACTCATGTCCCCCAACTCTTTGTCGGCCCTGCCTGCTCTCCATGAGACTCCTAACAGCAAACGGCGGGATTGCAGCGATAATGCAGCCGGGCGACGAGCTTTCACTCGGGCCAGCATCGAGGAGCTTGTGACCTGAAAGCCACCACAGCAGCTGACAGCTAGTCACGGGGTCTTCTCCTGCGTCAGACGCTTCCTGGCCCCTGCCCGCTCCTCCCTAGCGAGGCTGTGAGGTCGGAGGACCCTCGCGTTACAGGCGAGACGGCTGCTTTGTGTTATCTTATCCCAGTGTGAATCTGCCTTCTTCTTGTTAACGTCTGTGTCACGTTCCACAGCGTGAATGCCACTGACCAGCTGTACCCACGCCCCGACCAGTCACATGTCATCACCTCCCGTGTTCTGGAATCGCCAACAGTGCAGTCATCGCTGACCTGTGGCACACGTATTTCTACAGACCTCAGCCACTACTTCCTTGGGGTAGGGCTCCAGAAGTGGGACTGTACGGTCAAAGAATATAAATATTATAGTGTGTGTGTGTCTGTGTGTATATGTTGAGTTTTGATGGAAACTAAAATATTGTCCATGAAAAAAAAAAGGGCTGTCTATTCGATAATTTCCATTTTCTCCAGCAGTGTATGGACAGCTGTTTCCTGGCACTGTCACAAACCCTCGACACTAGCAATATTTAAATTTTTTACAAACCCAATAGCTAAAAGAATACATCCTGTTGC
>NW_007731825.1:29867-43073 GCF_000696425.1 Galeopterus variegatus
CTGCCCCCATGACTCAGTTTCCAACACTGCCACATTGGGGATCAGATTTCCACATGAGTTTGGGGGGAACAACACATCCAAACTCCATTAGTGATACACCCTGTATTGACTTCCCAAAATCCAGAAGAAAAAACTGAAATGTGAAATCTACCTGCCCTGAGGACTTTGGCTAAGAAACTGCAGACCTGCGTTATCACCCCGTGTGACAGATGAAGAAGTTGCGGCTGAGAGAGGCCGGCGCTTTTCCCCATGACTCAGGGTCGCTGAACCACAAGGCAAGAAATTAAACTCTGACCCCGAAGCCTGCGCTCTTACCCCATGATGGGTCCCCTGACTTGGGAGTTCTGGGAGCTCGGGAGAGCTGCACATTTGGAAAGGCAACAAATGGCTTTATTTCCAAAGGGATGGCAGGAGGGCTGGTAAACTGAATCATCACATTGGGATCTCAATTCCATGATGTTACGTGGCTCATAAATGCCACATGGGATCCTGGACCCCACAGCCTGTGTCCAGGTAGCAGAAGAGCTCTCTCCCCCAGGCCGGGAGGCAGACCGGCTCCCTCTCTAACAGATTAGTCTAATTAAAAGCAGGATGGAGACTTGGCTCCTGTTGGAGATGATCATTAGACAATCAAAACACTTGGGTACAAAGAATTAATCGTGTTTCACAGAGACCCTTCTGCCATGAAGGCAGAGTCAGTCAATGATTAAATTACAAGTGATAATGAGTTGCTGAGGCTCAAGGCTCACTGACTTAGCAGACACAGAGTGAACCCCACTCCATGCTGGGAACATAGACATGAATGGCACAATCCAGCCGCCAAGACCCGTGGGCTAACCAAGCAGCCACCAGCATGAAGCGCACATGTCCTCATCAGGGACTGGAAGGGACTTCCAACACGATTGATTCTGAAATATTATAACAGTGTAATATATTCTTGGTGAAAGGAAACGAGACGTACAGGGAAGGGAATGCAGCGATTCACTACCATGCGCAACCACCCACCCCACAACTCAGCGGGGCAACAATACGCATGACTTCTCAGGCATGTGCAGGTGGCCTGGGGCATCTGCTGATTGATCGTGGCTGGGTTTGCTCCTGCGTCTACACGGCATCTGGGATTGAATGGCCAGGCTGGGCTCAGCTGGGCAGTTCTTCAAGTGGCTGGAGCAGAGGGGGCAGCAGCTCTGCTCTGCCTCTCTCTCACTCTCCTCTGGAGACCAAGGGGCTGGCTGGAGCATGCTCTTCCAGGGTGATGGCAAAGGCCCACCAGAAGCACAGGGGCCTGGGCTTAGAAGTGTCACACTATCACCTGCACCTGCATGTCACTGGCCAAAGCAACTCAACTGGCCAAGTCCCAAGTCAGCGTGGGGGGAGTACACCCATGATGGGCCATAGCAAGGGCACGGGTACGGGGCGGGATGAACAAATGAGGCTGCTCATTCAAACTTCCACAGGGAACTTAGTTTCTTGAGCACGTGCTGTAAGCCAGTCACTTTATACACATTATCTCAAGGGATCTAGTAACCATTCTTCAAAATCTAAATCATTATCCTCATTGTAGAGATGGGGAAACTGGGGTTCTTGCAAACAGCCTGACCAAGCTCACGTAGTGAGTGAGTGGCTGGACACACATCAGGCCGCACCTAGCAGTTTCCTCCACCCACCTGCCTTCACACTGGCCTGGGAGCCAGGGCAGCTAGACTCTCACCCAAACCCTGCCTCACCTGCAGTGGGAGGGCTGGGACAAGGCTCCCCCACTTCTAGCCTGAGTTTCTTCATATGTAAACCAGGAAGTTCAGAGTGTCCTCCGGGTGTAAGGGCTGATTGTTGAACCCAGCGGATTCCGGTCACACTGAACAAACCTGGATGACAGCACAGGAGATGGAGACCACGGAGGCTTGCCGACTGGCTCATGTTGGTTCTAGTCACATAATCTGAGTTCACGGAAGCTCTGGGCTTAAAAGGACTGTTTGGGTCATCTAGCCTAGCAGCTTCCAAATATTTTTGACTATGACTATGTTAAACAGAATAATCATCCCCAAAGATGTCCACATCCTAACCCCCAAAAACCTGTAACTGTGTTAGGTTACATGGCAAAAGGGACTTTGCAGATGTGATTAAGGTTTCAGACCTTGAGCTAAAGATATGGCCCTGGATGATATCAGCGGGCCCGAGGCAATTGCAACAGTCCTTATAAGAGGGGGCCAGGAGGTCAGAGAGGCAGGTGCGATGCGCTCTCTCTGAAGACGGAGGGAGAGGCCATGAGCCAAGAAACACGGTGGTCTCTACAAGCAGAGAGAGCAAGGAGATGGATTCTCCCCCAGAGCCTCCAGAAAAGAGCACGATCCTGCTAACCTCTGATTTTAGCCCAATGAGACCCATTTCAAACTTCTGACCTCCAGGACTGTAAGACAATAAATTTGTGTTTTTTTAAGCCACAAAGTCTGTGGTAAGTTTTTACAGCAGCAACAGGATACAAACACAACAACCTTCAGTACACTTGATATCACACCCAGTGTGGGAGCGCGCACGCACACACACACACACACACACACACACACACACACACACACAGAGTCTTAGTCCCTTCAGGCTGCTATAACAAAATACCATACACTGGGTGGCTTATAAATAACAGGAGTTTGTTTCTCATAGAACACACACACACACACAGAGTCTACTGCTATAACAAAATACCATACACTGGGTGGCTTATAAATAACAGGAGTTTGTTTCTCATAGTTTTGGAGGCTGGAAGTCCAAAATCAAGGAGCCAACAGATCCGGTGTCTGCTGAGGTCCTGCTGCCTGGTTCATAGACAGCCCTCTTCTCGGTGTAACCCCACGTAGCAGAAGGGGCTGACAACCTCTCTGGGGTCCTTTTCATATGGACACTAATCTCATGCATGAAGGCTCTGCCCTCATGACCTAATCACCTCCCAAAGGTGCTGTCCCCCAACATCATCACATCGGGGGTTAGGATGTCAACATTTGAATTTGGGGGTACACAAACATTTAGTCTATAGCATAGACACACGTACATACACATACACACATACATGTATAGACATACACACAACTGGAACAAAAGTTGCACCAAAACTACATACTGTGTGAAATTTATTCTTATGATTTTTATTCTATTTTACTAAAATATAAACAATTAAACCAGTCGTGACCCCATTGGATCGATTTCATAACCCAGAACCAGCTGCCACCTGCAGCTTGAAAATGCTGTTATCTGCTGGTAGAAACACCCGGTGGCAATCTAATCCCTTATCTCGGAGCATGGTCACTCTGGGAAACTCCCAAAACATGCGTTTTGCCCACTTCCGCCTCACGTCTCAGCCCCTCCAGCCTCTTCTTGATCCCTTTCTGTGGCTGTGAGGTCTTTTCCCTTGAGGAAACATTTCTGACTCCTGTCCTCTCTACAGAGGTTGCTCTTTACACCGAGCACGACGCTCCTGGTGGGTGCTGACACCCCCACCACTGTTTTGTGCCAGATGCAAAGTATCCATGTGGAGCAGATCACGCCACCAGAATTCCTCTGTGTTTGTGCAGAAGAGGTTCCTAGGACAGAAGCTGAGTTCTCAGTGCTTGGAACGGGAGGAACGGCTCTGCTCAAGGAAAGGAAGTATTTCCCAGTTGCAGCAGAAGGAACCAGGGAAGGGAGGCTGCAGTGAGCGGGATGGCCGATGGCACAGCTCTGCAATGTGGCCCCCATAAACTCCACGTCTTCAAATCCTTCACAGAACACTCGGGGGTGGTGACGTTCCTGGGAACTGGGGAAGGACTTGGGCTTATGCCCAAACTAGCTCTGGCAGAATCTAAGCACAAAGTGTAGATGCTGGAGGCATAGAGCCAGTGAGGCATAGAAATGGCAGAAATAACTAGGCAGGGACTAGATGTGCTTAGAGCTGTGAGTGGGCTCAGGTCAGGAAGCCCTGCTGGCATCAGGGGGAATCTAACACAGCCTGTGCCCCTGAGGAGCTCTCAGCCTAGTGAGAGGTGTGTGCACATGTGCACGCACACGCGCGGCTCTAAGACAAGTGCTCTGGAGGGGGGATAAATGAGGGGCCACGGGAACCCAGAAGAGGGGACAATTAGCCTTCCTGGGGGTCAAGGAGGGCTCAACAGTAGAGAGGATATTTGAGCTACACCTTGAAGGGTTCACCGTCTGCAGATAGGGGGGTCAGGAACTCAGGGAGGTGAAACAGACTAAGATCCTTGCCCAGCCCCAGGAACCGGGTATCAGAATTTCCGGTGTGGGGCCGGAGAGCCACGTTGTTGTACAGAGCTCCAAGTGGTTCTGCTGCTCAGCCAGGTCAGGGGACCAGCAGCCTGGAAGCATGACCACAACTGCAGATGAGCCTCCCCTCGGGCCCTCCTGCTTTCTCTTTCCCTGCATTCTAGGATCCTATATGCATGTGTGTGTGTGCATCTGTGTGTGTGTGCATCTGTGTGCGTGTGTGTTGCCTGAGCTGGGGTCAGGGCACCTCCTCTACTCACCAGCTCCCCTCGGGGCTCAGTCTCTGTCACAGATTGGTGGGGACCTGGTTGGGGAGGTCTTTGCAAGGACTCAAAGGTCATGTACCCTTCAAGGCCTACCCCCTGCTCCCTCCCACCAGCAAGGAGGCCCCTCCCCAGCCCCGGGGCTGCTTGTCATGTCCAAGGCCATATGACAGGCCAACACTGGGTGGTTCATTTTGTCGCCAGCCTGGGAAACATCTCGCTTTGCACCAGCTGCCTGCACATCCGTCCCCTTGAGGACAGGCTCCATTTGCACCACAAATGGAGATGAGCTTCTGAGATCAGAATTTTCAATAAATACAAGCTGATGTGGAGGGGGCGTGACGGATGGAGGGTCTGCACTCCAGCTCCCCAGGGCTTATTTCATTTTTACCCTCTCTGGAGGCGGGCAATGCAGTTTGGAGGGACGTGCCTGGACACACCCTCAACATGCTCCTTGGGTCCCTGCAGGTGGACACAGCAAGGAGATGAGGCTGGGCGTCTCCTGTGCCCTCTGGGTGCTTGCAAAGGCACCTTGTGAACAGCTCAGGGAAACTCCCCTGTCTGCTGAGGAAAAGGGGCTGGCTGGGCGAGCCTCTCCACCCGGGTGTCCACGGCCCTTGCACCCCCGCAGGACACTCTAGTGCAGTCCCCTCTCCCTGGCTTCACTCCTCTCCAGCCCCAGCTGCTGGAGTCCTTCAGCATATATCAAAGTCACGTCCTGCGCAGGGTACTCTGGCTCTGAGACATGCTGCTCCAGGTGGAGCGGGGGAAGGGGAGGAACGCCTCGTGCCCGCCTCTCTGAGTTGCTGACATCAAGGAACTCCTGTGAATCTGGACGCACGTGCTGCTTGAGCTCTCACGGTGTCTCCGGCACCAGCAGGCATCAGAAGACAACCATGAGCAAGCTGGACACGGTTTCTGTCCTCACGGGAGCCCAGCGGGGATGGCCCAAGCTGGGATGCCAGAGGGCGTTAGCGAAGGAGTCCTGTGGGATTCCCTTTTCGGGGCAAGCCCTGGCCCTTGTGCGTCTGAGTGCTCGCCGCTGGAAGACTGCCAGTCACACTCCCCAGACGGAACTTAAAGGAAAGCCTTTTTATTTCGGAAGACATGGACTGGGAGACAGAGGATAAAGTTCCAACTACCTTCCCGATCAACCGAGGGACAGGTTTTATACAAGTAAATCTAACAAGTACACAGGACGTCTGCTTTCGATACAATCTCAGTTAAGCGTTAAGGGCGAGCTATAAAGAGAAAACAGTGTTAGTTCTATAATGTGTACACCAGTGGGGGGGGGTTCCACATTTACAAGGGGAGCCTGGTAGTGTCTGGAAAGCACAGAGAGGAGCTGCACACAGTCCCCAAGAGAGCCCAGGAGTCAGGGAGCTGAGGCAATGAGCTCACGAGCAGTGATTCCAGCAGCTAAGCAGGACCATGGACCTGGCCACCGACCACCTGATGCTGGAGTCATTGGCCCCAGGTCCCATCCTGTCTAAAAAGCCAGTGGCCACTCAGAGCCTCAGAACCTGCCTTGGCAAAACTGCAAGGTCACGTTGAAATGGAAGGAACGATTCCCTGCCTGTCTGCTGGGAACCACCATGGAGACCAGGGCTGAGTCAGACCAGGCCCTCCCCAGTGTGCTCAGTCCCGAGCGGGAGGGACACACACAGGCAGCCTGTTGTAACCCAGGAAGCTGACGTGGCCTAGAATGGAGGGCCGAGGGAGGGATCGAGGAAGGCTTCCTGGAGGAGGTGGACCCTGAACTGAGACTTGAGGGATGAGGAGGAGGCACTCGAGAAGGGTGTTTCTGGAAGAGCAAACAACACAGGCCAAGGTGTGGGGGGAAGAGAGAGAATGTGGTGCTGGGGAAACAGCCTGTTAAGTGGCCTCATCCGAAGCAAAAGGAGAGGAGTAAAAAATGAGTCTGAACAGAAGGGGGTCCCTCGATGCTGGGTATAAATGTACGAAACACACGGGGAGCCGCTGGGGTCCCGGGGAGGGGGAGGAGATGTGAGCGTTGCTCTCTTTTAGAAAGACTCATCAGAACGAACAATGAACATTTGGAAAAACTTTTGGCTTCATTAAAAAGATTGGGATTGCAATTTAAAATAACAACAGTATGTTATTTCACACTGACTAAATTAGGAAAAAATGCAAGGATCTGATGACATCAAGTGTTAAGTGGGACTTGGCACAACAGCGACCTGTGCTCACCGTGGGCGTTTCCTGGCACAACCCCTTGGAAGATAGGCTGTCATTATCTGGTGAAGTTAAAGACACACTCGCCAGGGTCACACGGCACCTGTGCAATTAGGAGTGTATCCACCACCACAAGTAACCAAGAACGTTCATTCTGTCTCCAGTAGGAAACCAAACCAAACAAACCTAGGATCAGTCAAAGGTCCCTCAATCAGGGAATGGACACATTAGAGTCATACAAGCAGATACCTTGGGGAGTGGAGATGAAAAGTCACAGTGAGTCCCACGACACACTGGTCCTCGAGAGTGTGACGTTGTCACCAAAGCAGCTTTGAGGCTCACCCTACAGACCATATGACTTGTTCGCGTACAGTCTGAAACATGCAAACCAAGCAACACGTTGTCGACGACAAACACTCGTGGTAAAACTTAAGGGCCAAATGAGAGGAGGTCAGCACAAAATGCAGGGCAGGGATCGCTCTCAAGCAGGGAGAGAAAAGGGTAGGATGTGGGGGTGACAGTCGGGGGCTGCAGAGAGAACATTTAATTCCCCAGGTCATGGCTACTGCCACCGTGTGCGGCGAAGGGTGCATCTTGGTCCTCCACAGATATGTTACAGATATGACTTTGAATCTACTCAACATTTACTTTAAAAATAACAAAGAAGGCCGGCCCGGTGGTGCACTGCTACAGTGCGCCGCTTGGGAAGCGCGGCGGCGCTCCCGCCGAGGGTTCGGATCCCACATACAGACCAGTTCCCGCTCACTGGCTGAGCAAGGTGCGGGCGCAACACCGAGGGTTGCAATCCCGTTGCCGGTCCCAGTCCGGTACGGGCGCGACACTGAGGGTTGTGATCCATTACCGAACACGAAAAAAGACAAAAAGAAGAAAAAAAAAAAATAACAAAGAAAAAGAAATATAAAAAATGACAGAAGCTTTAGGAGAGTAGAGAAAGGAATGGGGATCTTTAGTTACATTAGTAAAATTTTACTAAGAATATTTTTTAGAAGATTTGATAACAGTACGAAAAAAAAAAACTCAACAAAACACTGAAATACTACACTTGCCAATCATGCGGCCTCGGACAGTCGCTGAACCTCCTGGGGCGTCTGTGTCTTTATTATGTGGCAGCTGAACCTTTGAGATGCTACTGTAATTTAAATTATATACACACGTATTTTAAATGTTTATATATACATATATATTTATATCATTTAAATGATATATGCATTTGTTGACCAACAACTCTGTGTCTTTATTATGTGGCAGCTGAACCTTTGAGATGCTACTGTAATTTAAATTATATGTTTATATATACATATATATTTATATCATTTAAATGATATATGCATTTGTTGACCAACAAATTAGTTCTATTATGTTGGTGGACCTAAAATAGCTATTTTCAAAATGATTCAAAAGTGATTTTTTAAAATTAAATTTCTATTAGAAAAATAAGCAAAATTTTTAAATACTTTATATAGTTATCTGAAAAAAATAATTATTTTGGCTACACATTGACATCCTGAAACCATTTTCCTCCGTATGTCTATCTTTATACTGTGTTCGTGATATCCTTCAGAAGAATGTATTTTTAATATGATTACATTATTTTAAATTCTTTATGAAATTGCATGTAATCATCTTCAAATTGCATTTTATGATTTAAAAACTTTAAATTGTTAAACTTCAGTGTGATTCTTCTCAATAGGTCATGATACATTTAACTTAGAAAATATTGTTTCTCCAGGAGTTAAGGTACCTAGTAAGCTCAGGGTAAATTCTGTCAAATGGAGAACATTTTCCATTCTAATATTTTTGCATCGAAACTATGAAATGCTGTCATAGATAGTGCCTTTTGTTTCTATTTGGGGTACCTTTTTCTCGACACGGTTTTTCACAGCAAAACACGTCCAATACATCATCTCTGTTCATGACACTTCTGAATCTTTTACCAAACTCAGATGCTGTAAAATTCGGGGCTTTCTGCACTTGGCTCGACTCCGGTCCACATCATAAACTCATCCAATAAGGGCTTCATTTAAAGATTCTAACCGCATGTCAAGATGTGCCAGAGTTTACATAAGAATGTCAAAGTAAAGCCTTGCGCACTGAGCTCGACCATGTGACCGGGCCTCCCCTGCTTTCCTAGGGGTGAATTTCAATGTCTCTCTGCACATAAGCTTTGTTTCAATAACCGCGATTTGCTACAAACGTTAATAACTGACATTTTGCACTTCTATTCATTGACTGCTTCAGTTAAAGATTTCCAACTGATCTGGATACAAATACATCCAAAATTTAAAGGATTTATTTACAAAAAGTTTAGTTCATTATAGGACACTTGAGTTGCTTTACCGAGTAATTGTTCTAAAGCTCAAA
This sequence comes from Galeopterus variegatus, assembly GCF_000696425.1. NCBI lineage: Eukaryota > Metazoa > Chordata > Mammalia > Dermoptera > Cynocephalidae > Galeopterus > Galeopterus variegatus. The sequence goes on from NW_007731825.1 coordinate 38,960, forward strand.
CATTTATCAAATCTTATTGATGATGAGAAAAATGAAAGGAGGAGAGTATTACCATTCTGGGGGAAAAACTAGGATGTTCTGTATTTAACATGAACTTCACCACGAAACTGTTTATTTCAAGTTGTTCTGGGTAATTTGGACAATTACGGCTTCTGTTTAGATTGGGAGATTATCACAGCTTGTTTGAACGGACCACAAGCCACCCGAGTACATTTCTGCACTTAATTTAGAAAGGACATTGTTTCACCAGACACTAGCTTCACCAAAATCTGTTTTTATTTCACAGCTACAAGAACAAATAATTTGTCCTCCCATGCTGAGTTTTTCAACTGATTTTACAATAGCATCATTGTTTCACTGGCACCAGAAGAAATGTCTAAATCTTTATCGATTCCATAAATTACATGAAAATGATCAAACTGTCATTGGAATCAACTGATTTTCTTTTTGTAGTCTCTGGGGACAATGACGTAGAACTGGAAGAGTTGAGCTGTTTCCAGAGTTCCTCCTCAAAGCCAGTGCAGGGACAGCTGTCACGTCACTTTCCCTGTGTGCACAGGAACACGAGCAAGTGGGAAAGAAGCAAGTTAATCGTGAGGACCGGTCACTGGGTCTAAGTGAAAAGTCACGATCCGCAGAGGGAACTGCAAAGCCCCTTCTGCACCCCTGCACACTCGGCCTCGGCCTCAGGCCTAGTCTTCAAACTCCCAGCCTCCTCGACGATTCCTTCTTCTGCTGTCCCTGTGCTCAGGATGTCACAGAGGTGACATCTTGCATCTCACAGAGGTGGCAGGGGGAAAATGCCGACAAAGCCCCGGCCATGGCCAGACTGGCTGGGGCTCTGAAGTCACCATTGCCCATCAGAGTGCCCGTGTCCCACCACGATGACCGGGCCTGTATCCCCCGCCTCGCTCAGTCACCTGCTGCGGCGTGGTGGGGACGAGGCAGCTCCTGCAGCCAGCAGCAGACTTTCCTAGCAGGGAAACTGGCAGCGCCTCTCGGGCCCCACCCTCAGCACTCACGTGCCAGCGCACTGCCCGCACGGATCAGGGGCCCCCGCAGGGAAGGGGGCGTCAGTCATGTCCCAACTGGACAGAGAGAGGGCTGCATGCAGTGTGCCTCTTCCCCTCAAAGTGGCGCACTAATGTGGATTCTGGTCACCGCACTGGCGTCCCGCGTTTCACACGCTCCTAGACAGGACCGTGGTGCACGGGGTCCACCAACCCACACCCGCCCTGGCTGACGGTCACGCAACGCGCCATAGTAACACCTCATTTAAAACGTGAAAAATCTGGGGCAGATGCTAAGAGAAATGCACGGGGTCCACCAACCCACACCCGCCCTGGCTGACGGTCACACAACGCGCCATAGTAACACCTCATTTAAAACGTGAAAAATCTGGGGCAGATGCTAAGAGAAACCAGGACAAATGCGTGCCACCGACCTGGAGAGTGGGGCTCTCAGCCCTGGCTCCCAGCGGCGGCAGGTAACGTGTCCCACACCCGGCACCTCACAAGCTCTGGGTCTGCTGCCACTGCTTCAATGCCTCTGGAGACCGTGGAAAGTGGTTACTTTAATGCTCCAGGCATAAGCTGGGGTGCAGGTGTGGGTGGTGGGAAGGGTGGTGATGCCATCGCAAGGGCGGATCAACAACGGGGACCCGCTGAGCCTCTTGCAACCCCGTGAGGGCATCTTACGTGACTTCTCATCTAGAACCCTCCATGAGGAGGAAACTGAGGCTCGGAGATCGGAGGGGCCTGCTGGAGGCCACAGAGCTAGTGAGAGAGTTGCGGTGTAGTCCAGGCTGTTGGAACCTCCTGGCCAGGCTGCCGCTGAGGGTGGGTGTAGAGCAGAAGGCTGGGGGGCAAGAGGGCAGGAAGGAAAACACCGTGAGCCACAAACACGGTGGGGAGACCCTTCTGTCCTCGGGCCTCCAGCCTTTCTGCTGCTGACCCCGTCCATGCCCTGGAGACCACACCAGAGAAGTGACAGCTCACCTGGGAACTGGGAAGATTTCTGCCATGGAGCCAGTTGGCCCTGGGTGTGACCCTAACCATGGGATGCAGGGTCTCCAGAGCACTCCCAACTGGGCCCCAAGGCTGTGATGCCCACGATTTACCCAGACATCGTGCCAGACGGTGGAGGTGTAAATGACGGCTAGCTGTCCTCTCAGGGGAGCACGTTTCACAGGGCAGGTCAGGGGACGTCCGTCTGTTGGCAGCACTGTCCTGAATGAGATATGGCAGAAGCTGAGAAGCTGGAGGCTGCTTTCCACAGACGGCTCATGACACATAAAATATCACCACACGCTCTGTACCCCCCGTGCTACGTCTAAGCACATGCAATGCCACCCACGTCCCAGAGTGGCCCTCCCAGCCAGGACGGTGCCCACGGGATGCAGCTTCATCATTCAGTGCTCACATCTGTGTGACCCCACCCTGTCCCCAGCTCAATCATCCACTTGGTCCCTGGACTCATAGCAGCACGGCCATGTGCCCAAGGCCACTGGTGTCAAGCAACTGCTCGGAGAGCCTGGGCAGCTCACGTGCCCCCCGGATGTTCCTTCCCCGTCTGGGCATTCATCCTGAAGAGCTGTGGCGGTGACTGAAGACGACACCAGTCGCACCCTGCCTGTGCCAGGCCCTCCAGGGCTGCTGCTCCTGCTCGCCCAGGCCCCCCAGGGCCTGGCTTCGGGGGCAAGTGCTCAAGCAGGGACACCTTATCCCCGAGTCTCAGGGGAAAAGGGAGAGAGGACCCTCCCCTCCTGCCCTGCCCTGTCCTGCCCCATCCAGATAAAACGGTGTCATTTTGCCGAAAGCAACTCCTGGCCACATCAAACAGGCACCTCCGCAGTGGCGAGAAGAGAGCCAGAGAGTGCGGGCTCGGAGCTGAGACGCGACAAGCACACCCTGCGACGGGCACTCCTCGTCCCGACTGACGCCCGCCAGCCACGCGACCTTCCACCTTCCCGCACCTCAGACACCACAGTGGACCCCCTGCCCTGCGGGCGCTGGAGCCGCCAGCCCAGGACCGCTTGTCAAGAGCGCGCACAAGCCACCCGTCTGCACATCCCTCCACGAGCGTGTCTGCGCCAGTGCCTGGGCACAGATACCCAGTGATAGCAATCGGGCCAGAGACAAGGCTGTCCTCAGGGCTGGGCAGGCCGCTGAGAGGCCCAAGGAGCCTCCAGTGCATGTGGACGTGGGCGACCGTGAAGGCAACCCGAGCGCTGGGTGGAAACCCCACAGCCGCACACTGACTGAGAACTGCGGCCGCAGACGGGCTGTAGTCACCTGCCGTCCACCTGCCGCTCCTCTGCGTGGGGGCCTGAGGCTGGCAGCTGAGAAACCTCCATGTCTCTGGACACAGCTGCCCCGGGTTCAGATGCAGAAGAAGGACCTTCACTGACTGTGCCTAAGTCTCCAGCCACCGCTGCTCTTCAAGGACGAGGAGCCCTCTGCTGCCACCGAGGCCCAGCCTTGGCTCAGAGCCCGTGCTGTCCCGGAGAGGCGGGAGGGAGTGGGGCTCTTCACAGCTTTTGGCAGAAGATGGATCTTTCCTGGTGGGGTGCAAACTGACACTGTGTCCCCCCACGTGACATGCTGGGGCTCGCTGGGATTCTCCTTCAGCAGGGGTAGTTATCATATCTAAGGGGTGGACCGGGGCGAGTAGTGACCCCCAAAATTCATGCCCACTCAGAACCTCAGAATAGAGCTTTACCTGGAAATGTGGGTTTTGCAGATATAAGTGGTTAAGAAGAGGTCACACTGCAGTGATGCTGGCCCTAATCCAATGACCAGTGTCCTTATAAGAAGGCCCTGTGAAGACACAGTACAACAAAGACAGGGACGAGGCAGAGATTGGACTGATGTGGCCACAAGCCAAGGAACCCCAAGGATGGCTGGAGCCACCAGGAGCTGGAGGAGGCAAGAAAGGGACCTCGCCTGGAACCTCCAGGGGAAGCACGGCCCTGCTGCCACCTTGATTTCGGACTTCTGGCCTCCAGAACCGCAAGAGAACACATTTTTGTTGTTTTAAGCCCCCAGTTTGTGGTACTTGATTATGGCAGCCCTAGGAGACTATGGTGGGGGGGTAACAATTAACCTATTTATTT
>NW_007731825.1:43541-44501 GCF_000696425.1 Galeopterus variegatus
TTTATTTATTTGTTTATTTTTTAGAACAGAACTGAGGTTGCCAGGGGTGGGAGACGGGGGGTGGGGAGGGAGGAATTCGTAAAGGGCCACAAAAATTGATTAAAGTGTATAGTGAGGAATACACTAACTATCCCGATCTGAGCATCACATACTGCACACAGGTATTGATAGTCAATGCTGTACCCCACAGATTTGCACGACCAACTGTGTTCCAATAAAATAAGAGATAAATAAAAACATTTAACCCCACATTTACTGAGTACAGGAATGTTCCAAGAGCTCCACATGAAACACGCCACTTCATGTTTGCAACAGCTCGTAAGGAGAGCACTGTAGTCCCCCATCGCACAGACAAGGAAACCGAGGCACAGAGACGCCAAGTAACTCGCCGGAGGTCACACAGCCCAGCGAGCAGGGCTGGCACTGCTCCTTCCGTTTTCTGTGCCCCTGGCTGAGGATGCCCTGGTCTCGCTTCGCCATGAGGAGCCGGGACGCACGATTCCTCTCCAAGCGCCCCCCAGATGCCCTCACCCGCGGAGGTGGCTCAGCAAACATTGGCCTGAAGATTTCTCCTCCCTTAGGTCAGAGAAGGGAAAGAGCCTCCCAGCTGAGAGGACTTGGGCAGGTCAGCAGCAGGAGGACAGGCCCTGCACCCCAGGAAGCTTCCAGAAGACCGTGGGAATGAGGCCAGACCTGAGGCCCGTGGTCACCGTCCTGCCTGGAACCACTTCAGCCTCTCCGTCCGGAACTTCATTTGAAACTCACTTTTGCTTTGACGTTACTTTGGTTTCTGCTTTGGTTCCAGGGTTAGACTACAGGTGCCTTCGTAGCCAAGAACATGTCAGCTGTGTCTCTGTTGAGAGGCAGCCTGATAATGTTAAAAATGGGTTTTTAAAAATCCTTGTTTTACTGATCTCCAGCTGTAGTTGAGCCTTGGTTTCTTTTCTTTTTTTTCTCTCT
>NW_007731825.1:44705-48455 GCF_000696425.1 Galeopterus variegatus
GAACCTCTTCAGCCTCTCCGTCCGGAACTTCATTTGAAACTCACTTTTGCTTTGACGTTACTTTGGTTTCTGCTTTGGTTCCAGGGTTAGACTACAGGTGCCTTCGTAGCCAAGAACACGTCAGCTGTGTCTCTGTTGAGAGGCAGCCTGATAATGTTAAAAATGGGTTTTTAAAAATCCTTGTTTTACTGATCTCCAGCTGTAGTTGAGCCTTGGTTTCTTTTCTTTTTTTTCTCTCTTCTACAAAATGGAGCTAATAATACTTCCCAGAAAACTTGGGAAGTTTTAAATTAAAAATCAACATACGTAAGCGTTCGGTGCCCAGCACAGCGTCATGGCTCAACAAATCGCCCTCCCTCTGTGGAAGGACCGCGGCAGAGGCTGAGCCGCAGGGAGCACTGTCTGCCGCACCCACATTAGCCAAACCCAAACCCCCACAACAACCCTCCGGGCACATTATCTCCCCATTTTCCAGATGAGAAGACTGAGTCTCGATGGACCTCAGCAATTGTCCCGGTCCCACGCTGGCTGGCACGTGGTGGCGCCAGGATTCGCTCCCCTGCCGAGGAAGAGAGCTCGTCCTCACTTGCCCGGCCCCTTCCCAGCTGAGGATGTGCCTCTCTGTGCCTCAGTTTCTCCACTGTACATGCTGACACCACTGTCCTCAGAGGGTTGTGAAGGTGACAGAATGGGAAGCAGGAAGCTGAGGCCTGGCTGGTATGGATCCAGCTCCACGGCTTTGCTGCAGAGAGGGGCTTGGATGAGGCGTTTCTAGAGAAGACGCTATTTCCGACAAGAAGGGGCCGGTCCATAATGTGATGCCTCAGCAGCCAGGACCAGACCCTAATTAACTTGTGCATTCAGACCACACAAACATTCACATCCAATAAACCCAAACACACAAGGTGACTGCAGCTTGCTCAGACCATTCTGTGCTCAAACCCCGGGAGTGTCTGTGTGGCCCGACATGCTGCTGTTGACACCAGGTTGCAGGACGTAAGTGCCACGTGCGTGCCCCTCCTCCAGGGAGCCCTCCCTGCCACCTCCTTCCCTGACGTGTCCCTGGTCTAGTGCTCATTCTGACTCTGCCGTGTGCCGGATCCAAGAAAAACAATTAGAAATGGGACCTGCCCTTGGGGAATTCCCACTCTGGGGGACGGACACAAAAGGACTGACCATGCAGAGGCCAAAGGTGCACCCAGCTGGACGCCGAATCCACTGGGAACCTCAAAGAAAGAGCAACGAGGAGAGTCAGAAGGGAGGGGAGAGGAAGGAACGGAGGGGAGAGGCGAGGGGATAAGGGAGGGAGAGAACAGGAGAGAGGAAGAGGAAAGGGGGTGGACAGGGAGAGAGGAGGGGAGGCGAGAGCGGGCCTGGGACGCCCGGCCACGCAGCTCTGGAGGGCAGAGGCGGGGTCTTATTTGCCCACCATTCACTGACTCCTGACGCTTGTTGAACACCCACTGGGCACCAGGCACTGTCCTGGGTGCTGAAGACGGGACATGAGCAGAGCGGACAGACCCTCCCGTCGTGGGTGGAGATGCCCAGTAAACGCCGGGGGAAGAAGAATCTGAGTCCGCATGCAAAACGTGATCACGAGCTGCTGGATGTTCTCTGCGGCCCTGCCGGGGGCTCGGTCAGTGGGAATGAACGCAGAGCTCGTGGGAGGCACGCCACACGCCGCTGGAACTGCAAACGCCCCGGTGTCCCAAATAGCCATCAAAGGATGGGACTTTTAGTTTGTGATTCTTGCCACAAACATTGTCCATCCACTCATAACAGTGACAACTTCAGAGAGGCCAGCACAAAAACAGAGTCCACCGCTTAGCTTAACAGCTTGATTAGATGTGGAATCAATGAATAAATGAACGAATGAATATATCGCCCAGTCCACCCACCTTAGTTTGCAGATGAGGAAACTGAGGCTCAGAAGTGGGAAGTCTCATCCAGACTCACAGAGAATTTTTCACAAGAGCTGGGTTGAAGGGAGCCTGACAAGAGGTGGGCAGGCTCTCATGGCCCAAGGCCAAAGTCCTCTCCCGCTGTGTGGTCTGAAAGCCAGAAGGAGCCAGTTGGACGAAGGGGCCTGCACAACAGGCCAGGTGCAGCTGCAACGCAGGAGTCCGAGAAAGTGCAGGGTTGGCCTGGACGCCCTCCAGATACCTGGTCTGCGGTAACATGACCCATGCGGGGCCCCCCTTCCTGGTGGGCCCACTCACCTGTACCTGCTCCCCTGTACCTGCCCCAGCAGGCCCTGCTCAGGACAGCTGACCATGCACCAAACCCAGGCCTATGTGGGTGACCACAAGCTGCAGGGGTCCTAGGGCACCCCCTGGCAGGTCACGGTGTGCGGCGGGTACTCGGGGCTCAGGCGGGGGCCCTATCCACCATGAGTCACCCCCTGCAGTCTCAGACCACCCACTCCCAAAGCTGGCGACGGGGCTGGCTGTTTTTGTGAGCACAGCCCTTCCTTCCCCGACGATCACCTTTTTTAAGTTGAAACAACCATAATTTTCCTTTTGTGCCCTCGCATTTGTTTTCCAAGATCATTACCCATTCATGGGGTATTATGATCTATTAATATGGAGAGACTGGGGAGAGAGCAGGGTTGTGAAAGAACACACATTTTTATTCAAATAAATTGCACAGATTTTCTATTAAAATGCTCCACTTATAATGGACACTCAGCTGCAGCCCTTTCTGGGTGTCACTGCCAGTCCCCCTCCTCCATTACAGCCACATGGAACAAAAGGCCCGTTCAGCCCACGGGCTGTTCGGGAGTCCGGGACAGCCCCAAATCTCTGCCCTCACACCGCTCGCTCCCGTGGTACTTGGTACATCTCATCCCTCTAGTGCATTTCTGCAGAAGTAAATCAGACTCGAGGGCTGGGGCAGGTGGAGAAAGCGCTCCACCTCCTGCCCCGCTTTCTCAAAGTCTCCCCCGGGCAGGAATCCTGCCCCGGCCGCTCTGCTCTTTCTGAGGCCCTTCCCATCTCACTCCCAGCAGCAACTGGCAGGAGGTGGACCAGCTGGCCCCCAGCCTCCTCTGAGATGGAGACTTGGCCCCACAGCTATGCTGATCGCTCAGAAAAGGCCCTCTCTCCTGATGGCACTGCCATGGTCTCTTTCTCCTGTAATGACAGCCACCCAGTCAAAACAGAACCGGGACTGAATCCCAGTGCCTCCTTCAGGACCCTCCTTTGTGCATGGCTTGGAAGACAGTGCTGTGTCCTGGGTCCCAGGCCTGGCCTTCTCCCTGGTGGTGCCTCCAGGAACTCAGGGCCCCCCAGCTGGCTGCAGCCCGCTTCTGCCTGTGCCCCAGCCTCCTTGTCCTCCAAATGGAATGACCAAGACTCAGCCGTGCTTTCCACCAGAGGAGCAGGGCATCAAATGAAACAGGAAAGCCAATGACTGAAATGACAGTGCTGGGGCCGGATGTTGTGCAAGCTACTGTAGACACCTTCCTTCTAACTCAGAGTGGCACGCAGGCCTTATCACTCCACCTGACAGAGGACCACCAGCATGGAGACTACCCGACTTGCCCAGGATGAGGCCGATAAAAAAGTGGAGCCAGGGGCCGGCCCGGTGGCGCACTGCTACAGTGCGCCGCTTGGGAAGCGTGGCAGCGCTCCCGCCGAGGGTTCGGATCCCACGTGCAGACCGGCGGCTCACTGGCTGAGCAAGGAGTGGGGGCAACACCGAGGGTTGCGATCCCGTTGCCGGTCCCGGTCCAGTACGGGTGCGACACTG
>NW_007731825.1:49455-53827 GCF_000696425.1 Galeopterus variegatus
GAAAAAAAAAAAAAAAAAAAGAAGTGGAGCCAGATCTCCCACGCTTGGCCCATGCTGACTTCCCTTCTGCTGGGACATGTCCTTAGTTCTCTGGGGCTTGGGGACCCATCTCATATCCTTCCATGATGCCCCAAACATCCAGACAAGCATTTGCAGCGAGTTTGCTGGAACTCCGGTTTAGCCAACACCACAACTGTTTGTATCCGAAGCAGAACCACCACCTGACAACCTCAGAAGAAGTGGAGCTGCCCCACACTGGGCCAGCTGGGAGGACTCACGCGAGGCAGGACAGGGGCCAGATCCCACAGGACCCGCAGTCCTCAGGACACAACCTGGGGTTCCCTCTACCAGCAGCAGAAGCAGCGAAAGATTTCCAGTTCTGACAAATATTTCCTCAGGAGCGCTGCAGCACTCCACATTTCTGACAGCCTTGTTCTGGAACACTGCCCTCCTTCAGACTCTGGACAGTCCTGCTGATGACTACTTTAGTCCCAAACCCTTGTCACATGCTTCAGGGCCCCCCCAACCTTGAGAAACTTCACAGGCCTCTGGGTGTCAGGAGACCACTGTTTGGGTCCCAAGTTGACACACACTGAGGGGCAGGCCTAAAGAGAGTCCCTTCTCCTCACAGGCCTTGGTGTCCCTACCTGTGAATTGAGTGTTAGAGCTAGATGACTTTATGTGACCCTCCCAGGTCACCTAGACAGACTGGAGTCACCTGATGGGGGAAGTCCCCAGTTTCCTCCATAGGTGGAACCTCATCCCTAGGGAACCTCCCTGGATCCTTTCAGATCATCCAGGACCAGAGTCACCCACAGGGAGACTGTAAAGACCCTGGACCCCAGCCCTGCTCCTGCCTGTGCAAAACTCCTCAATCAGGGTCTTGCCCTCATGACAGATTCCAGCTTTCCCCTCCAAAACACTGTGTGCATATTTATTACACCTGCTGTACCTGACCACTCAGTATGTAAAGTCCTTGGGTCTAGAGCTGTTGCTTGTTGCTCTTGCTGGCTCTCACTCCTGGCAGTTCCTTTCCTGGTGTGTTGGTAACATCTTCAACATGAGCTCATATTCTGCTGACCTAATCTATGGCTGTCCTGAAGCCTTAAGTTGGGGTTGCATTCCTCCAAAAGGGATTTATTTTTCTTCCTCTAGGAGTCTGAGGTTGATGCTGACCTAGAACCACAATGTCCCCTCCAGGGTCCCAGGCCTGCTGAGGAAGGCTGGGGCTCAGCTGCACCACCTTGCTGGGGTCTCAAGGCCCACTCTTCAAACCACAGGCCTGGTACAGGCAGGGCCCTTGGCAACCTTTTCCTTCATGCTTAGGACTCACATTCCAGCTCCATAAATGCTCAGGAGTCTTTTTTCTCCTAATTTTCCCTTGGGTGATGTCTCCCATTTTTCAGCAATGCACTATAAACTGTTTGCAGTAGAGTTCTGCTTCTAGTGAGGACACAGAAGATAAAGACCACTACTCCATCATAACAGCAAGAAAATACCATATAAATTACAAAATCATACTTTTTAAGCCTTCAAAGAGCTGTAAATGCAGAGAAGTCTAAATGAACCAAATTCCAGGTAAAGACAAGACCATCATTTCTGGGAGTGGGACAGGCACAGGAGTGAGCCTGCCACAGGCAGAGGCCACAAGCTCAAGGAGAAACTAGCCAACTTTTTAAGTACTGCAGGCTTAAATGACAGACTGGAATTTGAAAGGGCCCTTAAGGTAAAAATAACCCCTATGACCCAGACAATTCTAGAAAGCAAGAGGCAAATAAGGGTGAGGGTGGGAAGCAGAGAGAGATCTTGTGATTTAGATTCCAAATTCCAGGACCCTGCTGGGGAGGGGAGCTGTAGGAGGATCTGACTTTATTCTCAAAACAGTGGGATCTACAGGTGAACTGAAATTATCTAAATCTGTAAGTGAATCTCCAACAAGCTCAACTTCTGATAACACCACAGAGATCAGCTCCTCCGTGGAGACTGAAAGAGAAATTGGAAGTTGCGGCTGAGAACAGAGACATCAGCATAGTCTCTGGGCTGGATCCTGGGGATTCCAGAAGGAAAGAACCTAACCTCACCCTCAACACATCTAAAACCAGGGATGGACTAAAATTAATGAAAGTTGGGCCCAGCCCTAGCTAGGTTGTACTCTTAGTACTCCCCACAAAACAAAACAGTTAATAGAAACAGGCACACATGACCCACATGTTGGTATTAGCATACAACCACCTTAAATTTTTATTATAACTTTTTCAATTAATTTAGGGAAAAATATGGCCCAAATGAGTGAACAAAGAGGAATTTCAGCAGCAAAAATGGAAGCTTTAAAAAATAAAAATTGAGTTACAAAACTAAAAAATATTTTTTGTGAAATGAATAGTTTATTGAATGTATTAGACACAGAACTAACATATCCCAAAATTTCAGTAAGCCCCAAGTAGGGTAAATTTAAATATAACCATACCTAGGCAAATCCTAGTCAAATTATTGAGAACCAAAGATAAATTTTAAAATCTTAAAAGCAGGCCAGAATAAAAAGAAAAGAAAAGAAAAGACACATTAGTTTTAGTGAAAAGACATAAAGAATAATGGCTGACTTCTCATCAGAAACAATGGAAGTGAGAGGACAATAGAAGCCGTTTTTAAAGTGCTGAGAGAAAACAATAACTTCCAATCTAAAATTCCATGTCTAGCAAAAACACCTTTAAAAAATGAAGGCAAGGGCTGGCCCGGTGGCGCACTGGATAGTGCGCCGCTTGGGAAGCGCGGCGGCGCTCCCGCCCAAGGGTTCGGATCCCACATACAGACTGGTTCCCGCTCGCTGGCTGAGCGAGGCGTGGGAGCAACACCGAGGGTTGCGATCCTGTTGCCGGTCCCCGGTCCAGTACGGGGGCAACACTGAGGGTTGCGATCCATTGCCGGACACGGAAAAAAGACAAAAAAAAAAAAAAAAAGAAAAATGAAGGCAAAATAAAGACATAATTAGATAAACAAAAAGTCTGAGAGAATAAGTTGCCATAAAACCCACACTGCCTAAAATACTGAAGGAATTTCATCAGGTTGAAGAGAAAGAATCCCAGAGGTAAACCCAGATCTGCAGGGAAAAAATGAAAATCAGAAATGGTAAACACTTAAACATGAAAGACTAATCCAAAATTTTCTACAACAGATGATTGAAAAAAAAAAAAAAAAAAAAAAGAAAAATGAAGGCAAAATAAAGACATAATTAGATAAACAAAAAGTCTGAGAGAATAAGTTGCCATAAAACCCACACTGCCTAAAATACTGAAGGAATTTCATCAGGTTGAAGAGAAAGAATCCCAGAGGTAAACCCAGATCTGCAGGGAAAAAATGAAAATCAGAAATGGTAAACACTTAAACATGAAAGACTAATCCAAAATTTTCTACAACAGATGATTGACTGTTTGAAGAAACAATATTATCAAACTATGGGGCTTATATTAAGAAATAAAATAGGGCCGGCCCGGTGGCGCACTGGATAGTGCACCGCTTGGGAAGCGCGGTGGTGCTCCCGCCGAGGGTTCGGATCCCACATACAGACCGGTTCCCGCTCACTGGCTGAGCGAGGCGCGGGAGCAACACCGAGGGTTGCGATCCCGTTGCCGGTCCCGGTCCTGTACGGGCACGACACTAAGGGTTGCGATCCGTTGCCGGACACGGAAAAAGACAAAAAAAAAAAAGAAATAAAATATATGACAACAGTAGCACAAAGGGCATGAGGAGCTAAAGATTACACTGTTGCAACGACCTTATAGTGCTTGGAGTGGTATATTGGTGCCAGGTGCACTGGGATCATTTAAGGATGCGTATTGAATACCTAGAGCAACCCACCTTAATGAAAAGAGCTACTTGAAGACTAAGAGAGGACATAAAATGGAATGCTAAAAAATACTCATTTCATCCAAAAGACAGCAGCAAAGGATCAAAGAACAGATGAAACAAATGGAAAACAAATAACAAGAAAGGAGATATAAACCCAAATGTATCGGTAATTTATTTAAGCATAAATGGAATAAATACTCCAATTAGCAATCAAGATTGTCAAATGATATAAAGATTAAAATACAATTACAAACCAATATCTCTTTCAACTATAGATGTAAAAGTTTCGAACTATGTATTAGCAAGTCAAAACCTCTGCGTGTGTGTATTTTAGCATGTTATAAACAAATGGGATTTATCCCAGCTGCAAAGTTGTTTTTTTTTTTTTTTGTCTTTTTTCCGTGTCCGGCAACGGATTGCAACCCTCAGTGTCGCCCCCGTACCGGACCGGGACTGGCAACGGGATCGCAACCCTCAGCGCTGCTCCCACGCCCCGCTCAGCCAGTCAGCGGGAACTGCTCGGTAT
>NW_007731825.1:54313-68783 GCF_000696425.1 Galeopterus variegatus
GGGCGGGAGCGCCGCCGCGCTTCCCAAGCGGCGCACTATCCAGTGTGCCACTGGGCTGGCCCCCAAAGTTGTTTTAACACTTAAAACTCAAAGTAATTCACCAAGTCAGAAAAATAGAAGAAAAATAGATGCAGAGAAAGCATTTGATAAAATTCAACACTCATTCATGATAAAAAAAAAAACTCTCAGCAAAGTAGGAATACAAGAAATTTCCTTAGTAGAGTATCTGTGAAAAAAGAATGCAGCTAACCTCATACTTCATGAAATATTGAATGTCTTCACCTTACAATTAAGAAAAAGGCAAGATGTCTTCTTTCACTACTTCTTTTCCGTGTTGGTGGGGACATCCTAGCTGGAGCAGTAAGGTAAGAAGAGGAAATAAAAGGCAAAAAGATTGAAAAGGAAGAATAAAGAAGCCATGGACAGATGTGACTGTGCATATTGGAAATCCTAAGGAATCACAAAAAAACTGCTAATTTACAAGTGAATTTAGCAAAACTACATAATATAAACTCATATACAAAAATTAATATTATTTCTATATAATAGTAAAGAACATTTAGAAAATGAAAGATTGAAATACCATTTATAATAAGATCCAAAAATATCCAATGCCTAAGAATACATTTAATAAAAGATGTGCAAGATTTCTATGTTACAAGCTTAAAAACATTGTTGGGAGAAATTAAGTCGGTACATAAATAGATTATGCTACATTTGTAGATTGGAAAAATGCAACAATGTTAAGGTATTGATTATCCTTACTAGTCTATGGAAGTCTCCACCCCATCCCAATCAAAAGTCCAGAAGGCTTTTTATAGAAATTAAAAGATTAGTTCTAAAACTAATCTGTAAATGTAAAGAGTTTAGAACATCAAAGAAAATCTTGGAAAAGGAGAATAAGTTGGAGGACACTCTCTAATTTCAAGATGTGCTATAGAGCTACAATAATTAAGAGTATGTGATGTTAGTGCAAAGACAGACAGATAAACAAATGGAAATAGAATCAAGTCCAGAAATAAATCCACACCTACATAGTCACCTAAGTCACTAGGGTGACTCAATAGGGAAAGTCTTTTCAACAAATAGCAGTGCAACAACCAGCTAATTATATGGGAAAAAATAAATTTGACCCATACATCAACATACATAAACATTAATTCAAGGTGAATAATAAACCAAAAGGTGATAGGTGGAACCATAAATCTTCTAGAAGAAAACATGGAGAAACATCTTCACTATCTTGGAGTAGAAATATGTTTCTTAGAGAGGACACAAAGAAGTAATCATACAAGAAAACATACAAATTTAACTTCATCAACATTTAAAACTTCTGCTTGCCAAGGACACCATTAAATGAAAAGCAATCGACAGATTAGGAGAAAATATTGACAGTGCAAATATTTGACAAATAACTTATTGGTATAATATATAAAGAACTGCCATAAATCAATAATAAAAAGACAACCCCAATAAAAATGGGCAAAAGACTTGAATAGGCAATTCACACAAGCAGATATACACACGGCAGGTAAACACATGCAAAGTGCTCGAGCTTGTCAGTCACTGGGAAAGTGAAAATTAAAGCCACAATGGGATATCACTTCACACTTGCCAGCAAGATTAACAATTAAGACTGACAGTGACAAGTGTTGGTGAGGATGTGGAGCAACTGGAACTCTCATCCACTGCTGGTGGGAATGCAAAATAGTCAAAATGGTTTGGAAATAATTTGGAAGTATACACTAAAATTAAGTATACATCTACCATACCACCCAGCAATTACAATCCTAGGAATATATCTAAGAGAATGCATATGGCCACCAAAAAAAAAAAAGTCATCATAATAGATAGAAACTGGCAATAATCCAAATGCTCATTAACAGAGTACAATCCTAGGAATATATCTAAGAGAATGCATATGGCCACCAAAAAAAAAAAAGTCATCATGATAGATAGAAACTGGCAATAATCCAAATGCTCATTAACAGAAAATGGATAAACAAACTGAAATACATCCACGCAATGGAATAAAATGAGAGAACTGCTGGTACATGACATGAATGAATCTCACAGACATTCCATTGAGTGAAAGGAGCCAGACATGAAAGAATGCTTGCTGCACCATTCGATCTTTATGAAGTTCAGGAGCCGGCAAAGCAAAGCTATAGTGACAGTATCAGATCAGTGCTTGCCTTGTGGGGGTGTGGGGGGTGACTGGGAGGGGGTACTGAGGAAATTTCTGGAGTTAGGAAATATTTTGAGTGTTGGATACACGGGTGATATATTTGTCAAAACTCCTTCAGCTGTGCATTTAAGATCTACGCACTTTACTGACTACTAATTATCTCTCCGTGGAGAGGGGAAGACTACATTTGCTGAAATCTATGTGGGATGCAGGGTTTTCCCTCGGAGCTCTTCAGAGGAGGTGGTCCACCCCATGGCTGGAGGAAGTTCCTCCATGGTTTTGTTAGGTATTTCTCAATAGTGGCTCTGGTGGCCGGGAGCTCCTAGGGCTGTTATCACTGAGTGCTCTCATGGTCACCAAAGGCCTGTCAGGGGTGGGGTGAAATGGGACCAAACCTCATGTCAGACAATCTGGTTCTGGCACTTCTGGGCTCCATGCCCTGAGGCATGTCCTGACTCTCTGAGCCCCCCTTTCCTCACCTCTGTAATGGGGCCAGTTTCCTGACTTCGGGCCATGTGCTCACACTCAGGAGCCTGCCAGGCTCAGCGGCCATCACTGGCGCTGGCCAGATGCGAATCCTCCATCTCCAGGAAATGAAGGGCTGTTGGCATCAGGGGGCTGGTGTCTGGGACATGTGTGGGGAGCCAGGACAGGGCAGGAAGAGCAGGATTTTCTCTATGCAGGGTCAGGAGCAGAAAGCGGCTCTGCTCACCAGTCCCTGTTAAGAATATCCTCCCGTCCCATTCTGCAAAGGACATGGGGCCTTGTCACCCTCTGTCATAAATTCCTGTGAACAGGAGCCAGTGTCTCCTTCCTCCTGGGGGCTTCCGGAGGATCCGATGGGATTTCCTTAAGAGCCTGGAAGCTTACCAGCCTGCATCACAGTGGAGGGCAGGGCTGGTGGGCGGCAGAAGGGCTCTCACCCAGACCCCCACGGGGAACCCACCCTGCTGGGACTCTGAAGCCTGGGCTCGGGGGCCTGCTCAGCCTTCAGTCCTTTTGCTGTAGACCTGGCATCTCCCCTCTCCACCCTGTCTCCTTGGTCATGTGAAAGGTCACAGTGGACGGGTTGACAGCACCGCCAGCTCTTAGGGGGTTAGCATGCCAATGACATCCCTGCTTGTTTTAAGCACACCGGTGAGGAGGCGCTTGCAAGCTCGCCAGGGCGGGCAGATGGGGCGAGGAGCTTCCAGCCTCAGGGCCTACCAAGCAGGCGACCAGTTAACCACCCCCTTAACGACTGCCCCAGGGAGGGGAGAGGCATGTGGGTGATTTGAGCACGTAACAGGCATCAGATAGGACTCTGGGGCCACAAACAGTCCTTGGATTTCAACCAGTCATCTGACCCTCAGCTTCCTCGTGGCTGAGACAAAAAGGGAAAGATGAGCAGCGGAGGACTCCGCCCGTCCTTACACAACGCGAGGTCCGTTCCCTCTGTCAGTGCCCAGCCTGGAACTCAGAAACCCGTGAAAATGCGCAACGGAACCCTGAGACTCGCCATGGACCATGACCTCTCATCATCGCTAAGGCCAGTGCATGACCTGCGTGTCCTGCCCTGGTCCACGGCCCCATTTTAACTGCATTCCACAACTGCAACTCCTGCAAGACACTGGTCACACTCTCTGCCATCTATGGAGTGTCAGCCCATCTCAGTCAGAATTTGCCTCAAGTCCCTCCAAAAGAGCAGAATCTGCTGCCCTCCTGTCCACCCCCATGTGTCCTGCAACGTTCCCTTGACTCTGGAGTGCCCCTAGGCCTGGCACTGTGATTAAATTTTTTCCTTAGGGAAAATGGATTTAAATTTAATTGCTGCTGGAAAGAGAAGGGGTGGGGGCAGCTTGGGAGGAGGGCCTTGAGCAAAGGAGAGAAAGCACAGGCCTGATCAATTGTTTCAATTTAAAGAGGCTTCAGTAAAGCAGTGAGAAGACAGAGCTATGTGCCTCCCAAAAATGTGGCAATAAATAAGGGAAATCACCCAGAACAAATAGCACCAGCTGTTTGTATGAACAGAGGAGGCAGGAAACGTGAAGGATGAATGACCACAACTGAAAATGAATGAGCTGGGCTGGTCCGGGGTTGGGCTGGGAGTGGGATAAGAGACCCTCAGGCAGGTGCCTGGTCTGGGAGGAGCCAGGGTGCTCTGTGGAGGGAGCACCAAGGACCCTCTAACCTCTCAACCTGAGGTGCCCTGGGAGGAGGGACAGGGACCCTCAGCAGGAGCAGAAAGTCTTTGAGAGAAATCCCCAGCCTCACTGCAGTGCAGACTCATCTCTAAGCCACCATTTATTCACTCAACAAACGCTCTGAGTGCCTGTGCCTGTGTTGGGGACAGATGTGCACCAGGTGTGACCCCGCCCTCCCAGGGGAGACAGGTACCTACAGAAGGGACAACCACACAGTGATCAGGACTCTAATGACCCCACACTGGGAAAGCCAGGGTACAACTTGCTCTCTTTCAAGGTGGGAGGGGAGCGAACCTAGAAGGGAATCCTGAAAATGTGTCTCTTAAATCACATTTTGCAGGTGCATGAGTGGATGGAAATGACCATCCAAGCCAAAGAAGAAGGGGGCAAGTGTGCTGAGAACCATAGATGGGCCTGGGCTGTGGGAAGAGAGGTACACACATGGAAGATGGAGCAGGGTGGGGGCAGGGTCTGATCACACAGCCTTGTTATCATGCCCAGAATTCAAAGAATCCTCTTCCACTCAATCTCCTTTCATCCTCATGACAGCTTGGCTTTACAGGTGAGGAACCCAGGTTCAGAGCAGGTAAGTGGTCACCCCAAGGTCACACAGCACTTGACTCTAAAACCTGTGCCCTTTCTACCCCTTAACCTGCCTGGATTCCCCAAGGAGGCCTCCTCCCTGATGAGCCACTTGGTCCCTGAGATCCTGGCAGAAGCCAAATTGTGCCAAACTGATCATTGGAACCCAGTGAGATGGGTTTATAGAACAGCCCATTTCCCACCTGAGGAAACCTTTGACCCCCTACCATCATCATCACCATCATCACCATCACCATCACCATCACCACCATCATTGCCATCATTGTCATCAGCATCATCACCNAAATGCGCAACGGAACCCTGAGACTCGCCATGGACCATGACCTCTCATCATCGCTAAGGCCAGTGCATGACCTGCGTGTCCTGCCCTGGTCCACGGCCCCATTTTAACTGCATTCCACAACTGCAACTCCTGCAAGACACTGGTCACACTCTCTGCCATCTATGGAGTGTCAGCCCATCTCAGTCAGAATTTGCCTCAAGTCCCTCCAAAAGAGCAGAATCTGCTGCCCTCCTGTCCACCCCCATGTGTCCTGCAACGTTCCCTTGACTCTGGAGTGCCCCTAGGCCTGGCACTGTGATTAAATTTTTTCCTTAGGGAAAATGGATTTAAATTTAATTGCTGCTGGAAAGAGAAGGGGTGGGGGCAGCTTGGGAGGAGGGCCTTGAGCAAAGGAGAGAAAGCACAGGCCTGATCAATTGTTTCAATTTAAAGAGGCTTCAGTAAAGCAGTGAGAAGACAGAGCTATGTGCCTCCCAAAAATGTGGCAATAAATAAGGGAAATCACCCAGAACAAATAGCACCAGCTGTTTGTATGAACAGAGGAGGCAGGAAACGTGAAGGATGAATGACCACAACTGAAAATGAATGAGCTGGGCTGGTCCGGGGTTGGGCTGGGAGTGGGATAAGAGACCCTCAGGCAGGTGCCTGGTCTGGGAGGAGCCAGGGTGCTCTGTGGAGGGAGCACCAAGGACCCTCTAACCTCTCAACCTGAGGTGCCCTGGGAGGAGGGACAGGGACCCTCAGCAGGAGCAGAAAGTCTTTGAGAGAAATCCCCAGCCTCACTGCAGTGCAGACTCATCTCTAAGCCACCATTTATTCACTCAACAAACGCTCTGAGTGCCTGTGCCTGTGTTGGGGACAGATGTGCACCAGGTGTGACCCCGCCCTCCCAGGGGAGACAGGTACCTACAGAAGGGACAACCACACAGTGATCAGGACTCTAATGACCCCACACTGGGAAAGCCAGGGTACAACTTGCTCTCTTTCAAGGTGGGAGGGGAGCGAACCTAGAAGGGAATCCTGAAAATGTGTCTCTTAAATCACATTTTGCAGGTGCATGAGTGGATGGAAATGACCATCCAAGCCAAAGAAGAAGGGGGCAAGTGTGCTGAGAACCATAGATGGGCCTGGGCTGTGGGAAGAGAGGTACACACATGGAAGATGGAGCAGGGTGGGGGCAGGGTCTGATCACACAGCCTTGTTATCATGCCCAGAATTCAAAGAATCCTCTTCCACTCAATCTCCTTTCATCCTCATGACAGCTTGGCTTTACAGGTGAGGAACCCAGGTTCAGAGCAGGTAAGTGGTCACCCCAAGGTCACACAGCACTTGACTCTAAAACCTGTGCCCTTTCTACCCCTTAACCTGCCTGGATTCCCCAAGGAGGCCTCCTCCCTGATGAGCCACTTGGTCCCTGAGATCCTGGCAGAAGCCAAATTGTGCCAAACTGATCATTGGAACCCAGTGAGATGGGTTTATAGAACAGCCCATTTCCCACCTGGGGAAACCTTTGACCCCCTACCATCATCATCACCATCATCACGTGCCAAACTGATCATTGGAACCCAGTGAGATGGGTTTATAGAACAGCCCATTTCCCACCTGAGGAAACCTTTGACCCCCTACCATCATCATCACCATCATCACCATCACCATCACCATCACCACCATCATTGCCATCATTGTCATCAGCATCATCACCATCATCACCATCATCACAATCACTATCACCATCATCATCATCATCACCACCATCATCATCATCACCATCATCACAATCACCATCATCACAATCACCACCATCACCACCATCACCATCATCACCATCACCATCATCACCATCACCACCATCACCATCACCACCATCACCATCACCATCATCACCATCATCACCATTATCACCATCACCACCATCACCATCATCACCACCATCATCATCACCATCATCACCATCATCATCATCACCATCATCACAATCACCACCATCACCACCATCACCATCACCACCATCACCACCATCATCATCATCATCATCATCATCATCATCATCATCATCATCATCATCATCATCATCATCATCATCATCATCATCATCATCATCATCATCATCATCATCATCATCATCATCATCATCATCATCATCATCATCATCATCATCATCATCATCATCATCATCATCATCATCATCATCATCATCATCATCATCATCATCATCATCATCATCATCATCATCATCATCATCATCATCATCATCATCATCATCATCATCATCATCATCATCATCATCATCATCATCATCATCATCATCATCATCATCATCATCATCATCATCATCATCATCATCATCATCATCATCATCATCATCATCATCATCATCATCATCATCATCATCATCATCATCATCATCATCATCATCATCATCATCATCATCATCATCATCATCATCATCATCATCATCATCATCATCATCATCATCATCATCATCATCATCATCATCATCATCATCATCATCATCATCATCATCATCATCATCATCATCATCATCATCATCATCATCATCATCATCATCATCATCATCATCATCATCATCATCATCATCATCATCATCATCATCATCATCATCATCATCATCATCATCATCATCATCATCATCATCATCATCATCATCATCATCATCATCATCATCATCATCATCATCATCATCATCATCATCATCATCATCATCATCATCATCATCATCATCATCATCATCATCATCATCATCATCATCATCATCATCATCATCATCATCATCATCATCATCATCATCATCATCATCATCATCATCATCATCATCATCATCATCATCATCATCATCATCATCATCATCATCATCATCATCATCATCATCATCATCATCATCATCATCATCATCATCATCATCATCATCATCATCATCATCATCATCATCATCATCATCATCATCATCATCATCATCATCATCATCATCATCATCATCATCATCATCATCATCATCATCATCATCATCATCATCATCATCATCATCATCATCATCATCATCATCATCATCATCATCATCATCATCATCATCATCATCATCATCATCATCATCATCATCATCATCATCATCATCATCATCATCATCATCATCATCATCATCATCATCATCATCATCATCATCATCATCATCATCATCATCATCATCATCATCATCATCATCATCATCATCATCATCATCATCATCATCATCATCATCATCATCATCATCATCATCATCATCATCATCATCATCATCATCATCATCATCATCATCATCATCATCATCATCATCATCATCATCATCATCATCATCATCATCATCATCACCATCACCACCATCACCATCATCATCATCATCACCATCACCACCATCATCATCATCATCACCATCACAATCATCACCATCATCACCATCACCGTCACCATCATCACCATCATCACCATCATCATCACCATCACCACCATCACCACCATCATCATCATCATCACCATCACCACCATCACCACCATCATCATCATCATCACCATCACCACCATCACCATCACCATCACAATCATCACCACCATCACCATCAACATCATCACTGTCACCATCACCATCATCATCACCACCATCACTTTGTGGTTGTTACTATTTCTTTCACTCATCAAATGAGCAGGCTGCAATGGGTGTTCTGAAAGGATCCTCTTGTGCTAGAATTGAGATGCTTACCCACAAACACACACACACAAAAAAAAAAAAACCGGGGGGGGTGGGGTGGGGAAGAAGATATAACAACTATACTTTTTTTGTAGTTGTTACAACAAACAAACGGAAAGGACATTCTTGGGGGGGAGGGGAGAGAGAGAGGAGGGCGGGAGGTGTCGGTGATGGGCCATAATAATCATATACATTGTATATTGACAAAATAAAAATTAAAAAAAAAAAAAAAAAAACCCCGGGGGGGGTGGGGTGGGGAAGAAGATATAACAACTATACTTTTTTTGTAGTTGTTACAACAAACAAACGGAAAGGACATTCTTGGGGGGGAGGGGAGAGAGAGAGGAGGGCGGGAGGTGTCGGTGATGGGCCATAATAATCATATACATTGTATATTGACAAAATAAAAATTAAAAAAAAAAAAAAAAAAACCCCGGGGGGGGTGGGGTGGGGAAGAAGATATAACAACTATACTTTTTTTGTAGTTGTTACAACAAACAAACGGAAAGGACATTCTTGGGGGGGAGGGGAGAGAGAGAGGAGGGCGGGAGGTGTCGGTGATGGGCCATAATAATCATATACATTGTATATTGACAAAATAAAAATTAAAAAAAAAAAAAAAAAAACCCCGGGGGGGGTGGGGTGGGGAAGAAGATATAACAACTATACTTTTTTTGTAGTTGTTACAACAAACAAACGGAAAGGACATTCTTGGGGGGGAGGGGAGAGAGAGAGGAGGGCGGGAGGTGTCGGTGATGGGCCATAATAATCATATACATTGTATATTGACAAAATAAAAATTAAAAAAAAAAAAAAAAAAACCCCGGGGGGGGTGGGGTGGGGAAGAAGATATAACAACTATACTTTTTTTGTAGTTGTTACAACAAACAAACGGAAAGGACATTCTTGGGGGGGAGGGGAGAGAGAGAGGAGGGCGGGAGGTGTCGGTGATGGGCCATAATAATCATATACATTGTATATTGACAAAATAAAAATTAAAAAAAAAAAAAGAAAAATACAGAATATTTCTAATAATAAAAAAAAATAAAAATAAAAAAAAAGAATTGAGATGCTTCTGCTCTCAGTCCCTGTCATGCATTTTTGCTGCCAAGTAACTGCTGCTTTGCAGACTTATGTGAGGTCATTTGTCCCATTGGTGTAATTGACCTAAACAGCCTTAATGAACTAAGTGCCTTTCCATCCTGCCCTCAGAATGAAAAGGCCACTTTGTCTCTGCTCATCCCTGACCCAATGGCCTTCTCGGGGCGAAGCTTCACTCAGAGGAAAGTGGTGACACACATCTCATTGGCAGTACTCATTTAGGGCAGCCCAGTTCCACCTTCATGCCTATAAAACCTAAGGCAATTCTGGTCCACTCCATGACAACCCTGTTCAGATAGGAAGGGAAACATTTGATGTTTCCATAGCAACTACCTGATCCATATGTCACAGGCTTTTCCAGGTGTGTCTTCCTGACATGCTGAGGATTTGAGGTCAATGCCATTCCATGACCCTGGGCTCACCACCTCTCATCTGGGCCTTTGCTGCCACCTTCTATCTATCTCCCAAGCTCCACATTTGCCTCCTCCTGTCCATCTTCCACACTGCTGCTGTCCCACTGAGATTTCTAAAAGGGTGTGATCAGGTCACTCCCATATTTAAAAGTTCACAGCTCCCCACTGCCCAGTAGAAAAAGCCCAAGCCGCTCAGCCTAAAGCCCAGTGACTCCCAGGATCTCTCTCAACCCCAATCTTTGTCACCTTGCCTTTTGCTACTCCCTGCCCACATCAGGTTCCTGCCACACTTCATGCCAACAGTGTATATGCATTCTGCTCCTCTGATCAGGGAGGCCCTTCTCTCGCTCCCTTTCCTCTCAGACCAGCATTCAATCATTTCCCAAGGCTCAGCTCACACAAGAAGTCACCTCTTCTGCTTACACAAGCCCTTCTAACTGCCCAGCAGACATGCCCTCAATCAGACCCCCCACTACACTGGCTACATTTTGTTAATATGTCTGTTTACTGATTGCTGTCCACCGAGTATGTTGTGAAAGACTCAAGGGTGAGAACCACAGCAGAAACATCTCTGAATCTCAGGGCCTGGCAAACGGGGATGCTCTGTAAATGTGTGATGAATTAATGATTGGATGGATGGA
Organism: Galeopterus variegatus; assembly: GCF_000696425.1. Taxonomy (NCBI): domain Eukaryota; kingdom Metazoa; phylum Chordata; class Mammalia; order Dermoptera; family Cynocephalidae; genus Galeopterus; species Galeopterus variegatus. Next base: position 65,465 of record NW_007731825.1, read on the forward strand.
TGGATGGATGGATGGATGGATGAACAGATGGACAGATTTGTGGACAGGCAGATGTGTGCATGAGTGATGGATGGATGGATGGATTTATGGGTGGGTGGCTGGGCAGATGCATTAGTGCATGGGTAATGGGTGGAAGTATATGTGGATATTTTTAAACTCAATTTGAGACTATGTTTTCCTTTAGTAAAGAAAATTAAGCCTATTTACTTATTTATAACCCAAATAGATATGTTTTATCTTCCTACCTTTGTTTTATGCCTTTTGGGGTTTACGCTTATTTCTTGTGTTCCTTCTTTTCTTAAAAACTTTTGTGTGAGTATAAATATGGTCATTCAGGTATTTCATTCTTAACCAGTGATTTTAAAAATACAAATCCTGTTTTTTAGCTCTGTAAGAGCTAAAAGTATTCTTTAGTCTCCATGTCTCTGTAGGTCAAAGACAAGAATGAGCCATTATCTTTGGACTCCTTCCTTTTAAGAAAAAGTATTAAATCCACTCTCTTTTCAGCTGGAGTCAGTGGAAACGTCAGGGGCAGAGGCAGCAGAAGCTTCAGGGAAGACCAATGCCCAGGGCTCATGTCCCAGGGAGGCAGCTTGGGTGGGGTGCAGCGGTTCTGAACACCAGTGCCTCCAGCTCCCTTCCTGACAGCCTTCGAATGCACGGGCCCCATGGAGCCTGGTGGTCAGCTCCAGCCCCGGCCCTGAGCATCCCCCAGTGGGTCTGTCCACCGCACATCTGTCGTCATGTCCGGCAAGAGGCTGCCGTCCAGCACGTGCACCAAGTTCTAGGCCGACAATCTTTGCTATAGCAACCAAGCGTTTTGAGNCTGTCTCTTTCCAGCTGGGGGTTAGAGGACAAATTCCATAACCCCCTGGAACCTCAGTTTCCCTCCCTCTGCCAAGGTAATGGAGCACTCACCTTTCGGGGCCGTCAAGAGGATGAATGAGGTGAGCCCTAGTGTACGGATGGCACTGGGGAGTGTTCAGCAGACCGTGGCAGTGAGCATTGTCACTGCAGTCCTGCTCCCTACACATGGCGAGTCGGGCTCCCCCCCCTCCTTCCTGGTGGCTTTAATCTCCCTGCTGGATTTCAGCGTCCATGAATGCAAAGACACAGCTCAGAAAGCCCCAGCCAGAGCGAAGCCACGAGATGAGTGAGATGCCCAGGACAGCGTGGGGAGACAGGGCCTGGGGACCAAGCTGGAGGAAGGCTGACAGATTTGGGGGAGAGGATGGAGGTGACAGAACTCTATGGTTGGAGAGCAGTGAAGACCCCAGAGCGTGCAGGGTCACAGAAGCCAGGGGAGAAGAAGTCTTCAAAATGCAACATGTGTTCCAAGACCTCAAGGCTGCAGAAGAGCTGAGCAGTGAGAGAGCTGGAGCAAAGACACTGGCGTTGGAGACTCAGGGCCCACTGGAGACCCCAGGAGGAGCCATGGTGTGGAGGGTGCAGAAGGCTTGTGAACCTTCAGAGTCATTGAGTCCAAGTTCCCGCTGAACAATGAGCCTCCTCCAGCCCACTGTTGTCCAGTTAATTCTTGATTACTCTGGTGATGGCCAAGTCGCTCCTCCCAAGGACAACTGCCCAGCTGTCGGGCAACTCTAACCAGTTTAAGAGGGTTTTCCTTTGTCCTCAACTCAAAGCTGTTCTCTCCTGATAGTCTTGTTTTGCAAAAAAAAGAAAATTATGTTTTGAACATCTTCCAAATTTTCAAATGTTATCAAGAACTTATTATTTTAGAATATAGTACTATTGTATTCCAAAATTAGCATTTATTTATAATATTTTTTCTTATATTTAAAGATGAGTTGGTGGCNGCTCCCTTCCTGACAGCCTTCGAATGCACGGGCCCCATGGAGCCTGGTGGTCAGCTCCAGCCCCGGCCCTGAGCATCCCCCAGTGGGTCTGTCCACCGCACATCTGTCGTCATGTCCGGCAAGAGGCTGCCGTCCAGCACGTGCACCAAGTTCTAGGCCGACAATCTTTGCTATAGCAACCAAGCGTTTTGAGTGGAAATGAATGCCAAGTGACTGAAGGCTATTTTTCCTCACTGCTAAAGCAGGAGAAATCCCACGTTGGCTGTCATTCATATGCAGGGTGCTCAGATCCCATAAAGGAACCATGTTCCAAGAGAAAATCACCGAGGCGGGAGGGGAATAGCACAGGCCGTGTGCCTGCTCCTGCCGAGCTGTGGGCTGACTCCTCTGCGTACACCATGACATTTAATTCCCATCACAACCCTGTAAGGTGGGGGTAGTGAGCCCCTTTTCACAGGTGAGGGAGAGAAGAGATGCAGCTCACCCCGAATTGGCAGCAATTAAAGGGCAGGATGGAATTCCAACCCCCCAAGGTGAGGCTCCCAGCTTACACCCCTTCCATGCCCCGGGGAGTGTTCCTCGGTGTCCCTTCTTCCCTTTACCAGCAGCCCCGAGGCCTCCCCAGAGATCACTGAACCCCTGCTCTGGTCTGCCCCATCAGGCCCAATGCCTCACCTAAGATGAACAGGACCATCCCTCCGGCGTGCTTCGTCCTGTGCCTTGAGGCTCAGTGTCTCCTGCCTGAAACGCTCTCCACCCAGAGGATGGAGGATCCTTCTAAGCAGACACATGAAAGTTAAAAGCACAGGCCTCCGGGCCGGCCCGGTGGTGCACTCGGTAGAGTGTGGCACTTGGGAGCATGGCAGCACTCCCGCAGAGGGTTCGGATCCCATATAGAGACTGGTCAGCTCACTGGTTGAGCACAGTGCGGGCGCAACACCGAGGGTTGCGATCCCGTTACCGGTTGTGATCCCGTTACCGGTTGCGATCCCGTTACCGGGCACGAAAAAAAAAAGACAAAAAGGAAAAAAAAAAAAAAAGCACAGGCCTCCCAGGGAGACCAACCCGGGTTGAGGTTCTGGCTCTGTCTCTTTCCAGCTGGGGGTTAGAGGACAAATTCCATAACCCCCTGGAACCTCAGTTTCTCTCCCTCTGCCAAGGTAATGGAGCACTCACCTTTCGGGGCTGTCAAGAGGATGAATGAGGTGAGCCCTGGTGTACGGATGGCACTGCAGAGTGTTCAGCAGACCATGGCAGTGAGCAATGTCACTGCAGTCCTGCTCCCTACACATGGCGAGTCGGGCTCCCCCCCCCTCCTTCCTGGTGGCTTTAATCTCCCTGCTGGATTTCAGCGTCCATGAATGCAAAGACACAGCTCAGAAAGCCCCAACCAGAGCGAAGCCACGAGATGAGTGAGATGCCCAGGACAGCGTGGGGAGAGAGGGCCTGGGGACCAAGCTGGAGGAAGGCTGACAGATTTGGGGGAGAGGATGGAGGTGACA